>NW_025547318.1:0-61703 GCF_905237065.1 Salmo salar
CAGACCGCTGAGATGCAGTGCCTTAGACCGCTGAGATGCAGTACCTTAGAACGCTGAGATGCAGTACCTTAGACCGTTGAGATGCAGTGTCTTAGACCGCTGAGATGCAGTGCCTTAGACCGCTGTGATGCAGTGCCTCAGACCGCTGAGATGCAGTGCCTTAGACTGTTGAGATGCAGTACCTTAGAACGCTGAGATGCAGTACCTTAGACCGTTGAGATGCAGTGTCTTAGACCGCTGAGATGCAGTGCGAGACCACTGGAGATGCAGTGTCTTAGACCGCTGAGATGCAGTACCTTAGACCGCGGAGATGCAGTGTCTTATACCGCTGAGAAGCAGTGTCTTAGTCCGCTGAGATGCAGTGTCTTACACCGCTGAGATGCAGTGCCTTAGACCGCTGAGATGCAGTGCCTTAGACCGCTGAGATGCATTGTCTTAGACCGCTTTAGATGCAGTACCTTAGACCGCTGAGATGCAGTACCATAGACTGCTGAGATGTAGTGTCTTAGACCGCTGAGATGCAGTGCCTTAGACCGCTGTGATGCAGTGCCTCAGACCGCTGAGATGCAGTGCCTTAGACTGTTGAGATGCAGTACCTTAGACCGCTGAGATGCAGTACCATAGACTGCTGAGATGTAGTGTCTTAGACTGCTGAGATGCAGTGTCTTAGACCACTGAGATGCAGTTCCTTAGACCGATGAGATTCAGTACCTTAGACCATTAGGATGCAGTGTCTTGAGACCGCTGAGATACGGTGTCTTAGACCACTGAGATGCAGTACCTTAGACTGCTGAGATGCAGTGCCTTAGACCGCTGAAATGCAGTGTCTTAGACCGCTGAGATGCAGTGCCTTAGACCACTGTGATGCATTGCCTTAGACCGCTTGATACAGTGCCTTAGACTGCTGTGATGCTGTGATGCAGTGCCTTAGACTGCTGTGAAGCAGTGCCTTAGACCGCTGTGATGCAGTGCCTTAGACCGCTGTGATGCAGTGCCTCAGACCGCTGAGATGCAGTGCCTTAGACTGTTGAGATGCAGTACCTTAGATCGCTGAGATGCAGTACCTTAGACCGTTGAGATGCAGTGTCTTAGACCGCTGAGATGCAGTGCCCGAGACCACTGACGTGCAGTGTCTTAGACCGCTGAGATGCAGTGCCTTGGACCGCTGAGATGCAGTGTCTTATACCGCTGAGAAGCAGTGTCTTAGACCGCTGAAGCAGTGTCTTAGACCGCTGAGAAGCAGTACCTTAGACCGATGAGATGCAGTACCATAGACTGCTGAGATGTAGTGTCTTAGACCGCTGAGATGCAGTGCCTTAGACTGCTGAGATGCAGTGCCTTTGACTGCTGAGATGCAGTACCTTAGACCACTGAGATGCAGTACCTTCGACCGCTGAGATGCAGTACCTTTGTCTGCTGAGATGCATTGTCTTAAACCGCAGAGATGCAGTAGCTTAGACCGCTGAGATCCAGTACCTTAGACCGCTGAGATCCAGTGCCTTAGACTGTTGAGGTGCAGTATCTTAGACTGTTGAGATCGCGGTGTCTTAGACCGCTGAAATGCAGTGTCTTAGACCGCTGAGATGCAGTGCCTTAGACCGCTTTGATGCAGTGCCTCAGACCGATGAGATTCAGTACCTTAGACCGTTAGGATGCAGTGTCTTAGACAGCTGAGATGCAGTGTCTTAGACCGCTGAGATGCAGTACCTTAGACTGCTGAGATGCAGTGCCTTAGACTGCTGAAATGCATTGTCTTAGACCGCTGAGATGCATTGTCTTAAACCGCTGAGATGCAGTACCTTAGACCGCTGAGATCCAGTTCCTTAGACCGCTGAGATGCATTGTCTTAAACCACAGAGATGCAGTACCTTAGGACCGCTGAGATCCAGTACCTTAGACCTCTGAGATGCAGTGTCTTAGACCGCTGAGATGCAGTGTCTTAGACCGCTGAGATGCAGTACCTTAGACCGCTGAGATGCAGTGCCTTAGACCGCTGAGATGCAGTGTCTTAGACCGCTGAGATGCAGTACCTTAGACCGTTGAGATGCAGTGTCTTAGACCGCTGAGATGCAGTGCCCGAGACCACTGACGTGCAGTGTCTTAGACCGATGAGATGCAGTGCCTTAGACCGCTGAGATGCAGTGTCTTATACCGCTGAGAAGCAGTGTCTTAGACGCTGAGAAGCAGTGTCTTAGACCGCTGAGAAGCAGTACCTTAGACCGCTGAGATGCAGTACCATAGACTGCTGAGATGTAGTGTCTTGGACCGCTGAGATGCAGTGCCTTAGACTGCTGAGATGCAGTGCCTTTGACTGCTGAGATGCAGTACCTTAGACCACTGAGATGCAGTACCTTCGACCGCTGAGATGCAGTACCTTTGTCTGCTGAGATGCATTGTCTTAAACCGCAGAGATGCAGTAGCTTAGACCGCTGAGATCCAGTACCTTAGACCGCTGAGATCCAGTGCCTTAGACTGTTGAGGTGCAATATCTTAGACTGTTGAGATGCGGTGTCTTAGACCGCTGAAATGCAGTGTCTTAGACCGCTGAGATGCAGTGCCTTAGACCGCTTTGATGCAGTGACTCAGACCGATGAGATTCAGTACCTTAGACCGTTAGGATGCAGTGTCTTAGACAGCTGAGATGCAGTGTCTTAGACCGCTGAGATGCAGTACCTTAGACTGCTGAGATGCAGTGCCTTAGACTGCTGAAATGCATTGTCTTAGACCGCTGAGATGCATTGTCTTAAACCACAGAGATGCAGTACCTTAGACCGCTGAGATCCAGTACCTTAGACCTCTGAGATGCAGTGTCTTAGACCGCTGAGATGCAGTGTCTTAGACCGCTGAGATGCAGTACCTTAGACCGCTGAGATGCAGTGCCTTAGACCGCTGAGATGCAGTGTCTTAGACCGCTGAGATGCAGTACCTTAGACCACTGAGATGCAGTGCCTTAGACCGCTGAGATACGGTGTCTTAGACTGCTGAGATGCAGTGACTTAGATCGCTGAGATGCAATGCCTTAGACCGCTGAGATGCAGTGTCTTAGACCGCTGAGATGCATTGTCTTAAACCGCGGAGATGCAGTGCCTTAGACCGCTGAAATGCAGTGTCTTAGACCACTGAGATGCAGTGCCTTAGACCGCTTTGATGCAGTGCCTCAGACCGATGAGATTCAGTACCTTAGACCGTTAGGATGCAGTGTCTTAGACAGCTGAGATGCAGTGTCTTAGACCGCTGAGATGTAGTACCTTAGACTGCTGAGATGCAGTGCCTTAGACTGCTGAAATGCATTGTCTTAGACCGCTGAGATGCATTGTCTTAAACCGCTGAGATGCAGTACCTTAGACCGCTGAGATCCAGTTCCTTAGACCGCTGAGATGCATTGTCTTAAACCACAGAGATGCAGTACCTTAGACCGCTGAGATCCAGTACCTTAGACCTCTGAGATGCAGTGTCTTAGACCGCTGAGATGCAGTGTCTTAGACCGCTGAGATGCAGTACCTTAGACCTCTGAGATGCAGTGTCTTAGACCGCTGAGATGCAGTGTCTTAGACCGCTGAGATGCAGTGCCTTAAACCGCTGAGATGCAGTGCCTTAGACCGCTGAGATACGGTGTCTTAGACTGCTGAGATGCAGTGACTTAGATCGCTGAGATGCAATGCCTTAGACCGCTGAGATGCAGTGTCTTAGACCGCTGAGATGCATTGTCTTAAACCGCAGAGGAGATGCAGTACCTTAGACCGCTGAGATCCATTACCTTAGACCGCTGAGATGCATTGTCTTAAACCACAGAGATGCAGTACCTTAGACCGCTGAGATCCAGTACCTTAGACCTCTGAGATGCAGTGTCTTAAACCGCTGAGATGCAGTGTCTTAGACCGCTGAGATGCAGTACCTTTGACCACTGAGATGCAGTGCCTTAGACCTCTGAGATGCAGTGTCTTAGACCGCTGAAATGCAGTGTCTTAGACCGCTGAGATGCAGTGCCTTAAACCGCTGAGATGCAGTGCCTTAGACCGCTGAGATACGGTGTCTTAGACTGCTGAGATGCAGTGACTTAGATCGCTGAGATGCAATGCCTTAGACCGCTGAGATGCACTGTCTTAGACCGCTGAGATGCATTGTCTTAGACCGCTGAGATGCAGTGTCTTAGACCGCTGAGATGCAGTTCCTTAGACCGATGAGATTCAGTACCTTAGACATTTAGGATGCAGTGTCTTAGACCGCTGAGATACGGTGTCTTAGACCGCTGAGATGCAGTACCTTAGACTGCTAAGATGCAGTGCCTTAGACCGCTGAAATGCAGTGTCTTAGACCACTGAGATGCAGTGCCTTAGACCGCTGTGATGCAGTGCCTCAGACCGCTGAGATGCAGTGCCTTAGACCGCTGAGATGCAGTACCTTAGAACGCTGAGATGCAGTACCTTAGACCGTTGAGATGCAGTGTCTTAGACCGCTGAGATGCAGTGCCTTAGACCGCTGTGATGCAGTGCCTCAGACCGCTGAGATGCAGTGCCTTAGACTGTTGAGCTGCAGTACCTTAGAACGCTGAGATGCAGTACCTTAGACCGTTGAGATGCAGTGTCTTAGACCGCTGAGATGCAGTGCCCGAGACCACTGAGATGCAGTGTCTTAGACCGCTGAGATGCAAGTGCCTTAGACCGCGGAGATGCAGTGTCTTATACCGCTGAGAAGCAGTGTCTTAGTCCGCTGAGATGCAGTGTCTTACACCACTGAGATGCAGTGCCTTAGACCGCTGGAGATGCAGTGCCTTAGACCGCTGTGATGCAGTGCCTCAGACCGCGGAGATGCAGTGTCTTATACCGCTGAGATTCAGTACCTTAGACCATTAGGATGCAGTGTCTTAGACCGCTGAGATACGGTGTCTTAGACCGCTGAGATGCAGTGCCTTGACCGCTGTGATGCAGTGCCTCAGACCGCTGAGATGCAGTGCCTTAGACTGTTGAGATGCAGTACCTTAGACCGCTGAGATGCAGTACCATAGACTGCTGAGATGTAGTGTCTTAGACTGCTGAGATGCAGTCTTAGACCGCTGAGATGCAGTTCCTTAGACCGATGAGATTCAGTACCTTAGACCATTAGGATGCAGTGTCTTAGACCGCTGAGATACGGTGTCTTAGACCACTGAGATGCAGTACCTTAGACTGCTGAGATGCAGTGCCTTAGACCGCTGAAATGCAGTGTCTTGAGACCGCTGAGATGCAGTGCCTTAGACCACTGTGATGCATTGCCTTAGACCGCTGTGATACAGTGCCTTAGACTGCTGTGATGCTGTGATGCAGTGCCTTAGACTGCTGTGAAGCAGTGCCTTAGACCGCTGTGATGCAGTGCCTTAGACCGCTGTGATGCAGTGCCTCAGACCGCTGAGATGCAGTGCCTTAGACTGTTGAGATGCAGTACCTTAGATCGCTGAGATGCAGTACCTTAGACCGTTGAGATGCAGTGTCTTAGACCGCTGAGATGCAGTGCCCGAGACCACTGACGTGCAGTGTCTTAGACCGCTGAGATGCAGTGCCTTAGACCGCTGAGATGCAGTGTCTTATACCGCTGAGAAGCAGTGTCTTAGACCGCTGAGAAGCAGTGTCTTAGACCGCTGAGAAGCAGTACCTTAGACCGCTGAGATGCAGTACCATAGACTGCTGAGATGTAGTGTCTTAGACCGCTGAGATGCAGTGCCTTAGACTGCTGAGATGCAGTGCCTTTGACTGCTGAGATGCAGTACCTTAGACCACTGAGATGCAGTACCTTCGACCGCTGAGATGCAGTACCTTTGTCTGCTGAGATGCATTGTCTTAAACCGCAGAGATGCAGTACCTTAGACCGCTGAGATCCAGTACCTTAGACCGCTGAGATCCAGTGCCTTAGACTGTTGAGGTGCAGTATCTTAGACTGTTGAGATGCGGTGTCTTAGACCGCTGACATGCGGTGCCTTAGACTGCTGAGATGCAGTACCTTTGACCGCTGAGATGCAGTACCTTAGACCGCAGAGATGCAGTGCCTAAGACCGCTGAGATGCAGTATCTTGGACCGCTGAGAGGCATTGTCTTAGACCGCTGAGATGCAGTGTCTTAGACCACTGAGATGCAGTACCTTAGCCCGCTGAGATGGAGTGTCTTTGACTGCTTAGATGCAGTGCCTTAGACTGCTGAGATGCAGTGTCTTAGACCGCTGAGATGCAGTTTCTTAGACCGCAGAGATGCAGTTTCTTAGACCGCTGAGATGCAGTGTCTTAGACCGCTGAGATGCAGTGCCTTAGACCACTGTGATTCATTGCCTTAGACCGCTGTGATACAGTGCCTTAGACTGCTGTGATGCTGTGATGCAGTGCCTTAGACTGCTGTGAAGCAGTGCCTTGGACCGCTGTGATGCAGTGCCTTAGACCGCTGTGATGCAGTGCCTTAGGGACCGCTGTGATGCAGTGCCTCAGACCGCTGAGATGTAGTGCCTTAGACTGTTGAGATGCAGTACCTTAGATCGCTGAGATGCAGTAGCTTAGACCGTTGAGATGCAGTGTCTTAGACTGCTGAGATGCAGTGCCCGAGACCACTGACGTGCAGTGTCTTAGACCGCTGAGATGCAGTGCCTTAGACCGCTGAGATGCAGTGTCTTATACCGCTGAGAAACAGTGTCTTAGACCGCTGAGAAGCAGTGTCTTAGACCGCTGAGAAGCAGTACCTTAGACCGCTGAGATGCAGTACCATAGACTGCTGAGATGCTAGTGTCTTAGACCGCTGAGATGCAGTGCCTTAGACTGCTGAGATGCAGTGCCTTTGACTGCTGAGATGCAGTACCTTAGACCACTGAGATGCAGTACCTTCGACCGCTGAGATGCAGTACCTTTGTCCGCTGAGATGCATTGTCTTAAACCGCAGAGATGCAGTACCTTAGACCGCTGAGATCCAGTACCTTAGACCGCTGAGATCCAGTGCCTTAGACTGTTGAGATGCAGTACCTTAGATCGCTGAGATGCAGTACCTTAGACCGTTGAGATGCAGTGTCTTAGACCGCTGAGATGCAGTACCGAGACCACTGACGTGCAGTGTCTTAGACCGCTGAGATGCAGTGCCTTAGACCGCTGAGATGCAGTGTCTTATACCGCTGAGAAGCAGTGTCTTAGACCGCTGAGAAGCAGTGTCTTAGACCGCTGAGAAGCAGTACCTTAGACCGCTGAGATGCAGTACCATAGACTGCTGAGATGTAGTGTCTTAGACCGCTGAGATGCAGTGCCTTAGACTGCTGAGATGCAGTGCCTTTGACTGCTGAGATGCAGTACCTTAGACCACTGAGATGCAGTACCTTCGACCGCTGAGATGCAGTACCTTTGTCTGCTGAGATGCATTGTCTTAAACCGCAGAGATGCAGTAGCTTAGACCGCTGAGATCCAGTACCTTAGACCGCTGAGATCCAGTGCCTTAGACTGTTGAGGTGCAGTATCTTAGACTGTTGAGATGCGGTGTCTTAGACCGCTGACATGCGGTGCCTTAGACTGCTGAGATGCAGTACCTTTGACCGCTGAGATGCAGTACCTTAGACCGCAGAGATGCAGTGCCTAAGACCGCTGAGATGCAGTATCTTAGACCGCTGAGAGGCATTGTCTTAGACCGCTGAGATGCAGTGTCTTAGACCGCTGAGATGCAGTGTCTTAGACCGCTGAGATGCAGTACCTTAGACCGCTGAGATGGAGTGTCTTTGACTGCTTAGATGCAGTGCCTTAGACTGCTGAGATGCAGTGTCTTAGACCGCTGAGATGCAGTTTCTTAGACCGCTGAGATGCAGTTTCTTAGACCGCTGAGATGCAGTGTCTTAGGCCGCTGAGATGCAGTACCTTAGACCGCTGAGATGCAGTGCCTTAGACCTCTGAGGTGCAGTGTCTTAGACCGCTGAGATGCAGTGTCTTAGACTGCTGAGATGCAGTGCCTTAGACCGCTGAGATACGGTGTCTTAGACTGCTGAGATGCAGTGTCTTAGACCGCTGAGATGCAGTACCTTAGACTGCTGAGATGCAGTGCCTTAGACCTCTGAGATGCAGTTTCTTAGACCGCTGAGATGCAGTGTCTTAGACCGCTGAGATGCAGTGCCTTAAACCGCTGAGATGCAGTGTCCTAGAACGCTGAGATGCAGTACCTTAGACCGTTGAGATGCAGTGACTTAGACCGCTGAGATGCAGTGCCCGAGACCACTGAGATGCAGTGTCTTAGACCGCTGAGATGCAGTGCCTTAGACCGCGGGAGATGCAGTGTCTTATACCGCTGAGAAGCAGTGTCTTAGACCGCTGAGATGCAGTGTCTTACACCGCTGAGATGCAGTGCCTTAGACCGCTGAGATGCAGTGCCTTAGACCGCTGAGATGCATTGTCTTAGACCGCTGAGATGCAGTACCTTAGACCGCTGAGATGCATTACCATAGACTGCTGAGATGTAGTGTCTTAGACTGCTGAGATGCAGTGTCTTAGACCGCTGAGATGCAGTTCCTTAGACCGATGAGATTCAGTACCTTAGACCATTAGGATGCAGTGTCTTAGACCGCTGAGATACGGTGTCTTAGACCACTGAGATGCAGTACCTTAGACTGCTGAGATGCAGTGCCTTAGACCGCTGAAATGCAGTGTCTTAGACCGCTGAGAGGCAGTGCCTTAGACCGCTGTGATGCATTGCCTTAGACCGCTGTGATACAGTGCCTTAGACTGCTGTGATGCTGTGATGCAGTGCCTTAGACTGCTGTGAAGCAGTGCCTTAGACCGCTGTGATGCAGTGCCTTAGACCGCTGTGATGCAGTGCCTCAGACCGCTGAGATGCAGTGCCTTAGACTGTTGAGATGCAGTACCTTAGATCGCTGAGATGCAGTACCTTAGACCGTTGAGATGCAGTGTCTTAGACCGCTGAGATGCAGTGCCCGAGACCACTGACATGCAGTGTCTTAGACCGCTGAGATGCAGTGCCTTAGACCGCTGAGATGCAGTGTCTTATACCGCTGAGAAGCAGTGTCTTAGACCGCTGAGAAGCAGTGTCTTAGACCGCTGAGATGCAGTGCCTTAGACCGCTGTGATGCAGTGCCTCAGACTGCTGAGATGCAGTGCCTTAGACTGTTGAGATGCAGTACCTTAGACTGCTGAGATGCAGTGCCTTAGACCGCTGAGATGCAGTACCTTAGACCACTGAGATGCAGTACCTTAGACCGCTGAGATGCAGTACCTTTGTCCGCTGAGATGCATTGTCTTAAACCGCAGAGATGCAGTACCTTAGACCGCTGAGATCCAGTACCTTAGACCGCTGAGATCCAGTGCCTTAGACTGTTGAGGTGCAGTGTCTTAGACTGTTGAGATGCGGTGTCTTAGACTGCTGACATGCGGTGCCTTAGACCGCTGAGATGCAGTACCTTAGACCGCTGAGATGCAGTACCTTAGACCGCAGAGATGCAGTGCCTTAGACCGCTGAGATGCATTGTCTTAGACCGCTGAGATGCAGTACCTAAGACCGCTGAGATGCAGTATCTTAGACCGCTGAGAGGCAGTGTCTTAGACCGCTGAGATGCAGTGTCATAGACCGCTGAGATGCAGTGTCTTAGACCGCTGAGATGCAGTGTCTTAGACCGCTGAGATGCAGTACCTTAGACCGCTGAGATGCAGTGTCTTTGACTGCTTAGATGCAAGCCTTAGACTGCTGAGATGCAGTGTCTTAGACCGCTGAGATGCAGTTTCTTAGACCGCTGAGATGCAGTGTCTTAGACCGCTGAGATGCAGTACCTTAGACCGCTTAGATCCAGTTCCTTAGACCGCTGAGATGCATTGTCTTAGACCGCTGAGATGCAGTACCTTAGACCGCTGAGATGCAGTGCCTTAGACCGTTGAGATGCAGTGCCTTAGACCGTTGAGATGCAGTGTCTTAGACCGCTGAGATGCAGTGCCCGAGACCGCTGAGATGCAGTGCCTTAGACCGCTGAGATGCGGTGTCCTAGTCCGCTGAGATGCAGTACCTTAGACCGCTGAGATGCAGTGCCTTAGACTGCTGAGATGCAGTGTCTTAGACCGCTGAGATGCAGTGCCTTAGACCGCTGAGATGCAGTGCCTTAGACCGCTGAGATGCAGTGCCTTTGACTGCTGAGATGCAGTACCTTAGACCGCTGAGATGCAGTACCTTCGACCGCTGAGATGCAGTACCTTTGACCGCTGAGATGCATTGTCTTAAACCGCAGAGATGCAGTACCTTAGACCGCTGAGATCCAGTACCTTAGACCGCTGAGATCCAGTGCCTTAGACTGTTGAGGTGGAGTATCTTAGACTGTTGAGATGCGGTGTCTTAGACCGCTGAGATGCGGTGCCTTAGACTGCTGAGATGCAGTACCTTTGACCGCTGAGATGCAGTACCTTAGACCGCAGAGATGCAGTGCCTAAGACCGCTGAGATGCAGTATCTTAGTCCGCTGAGAGGCATTGTCTTAGACCGCTGAGATGCAGTGTCTTAGACCGCTGAGATGCAGTGCCTTAGACCGCTGAGATGCAGTACTTTAGACCGCTGAGATGGAGTGTCTTTGACTGCTGAGATGCAGTGCCTTAGACTGCTGAGATGCAGTGCTTATAGACCGCTGAGATGCAGTTTCTTAGACCGCTGAGATGCAGTTTCTTAGACGGCTGAGATGCAGTGCCTTAGACCGCTGAGATGCAGTGTCTTAGGCCGCTGAGATGCAGTACCTTAGACCGCTGAGATGCAGTGCCTCAGACTGCTGAGATGCAGTGCCTTAGACCGCTGGAGATGCAGTACCTTAGACTGCTGAGATGCAGTGCCTTAGACCGCTGAGATGCAGTACCTTAGACCGCTGAGATGCAGTACCTTCGACCGCTGAGATGCAGTACCTTTGTCCGCTGAGATGCATTGTCTTAGACCGCAGAGATGCAGTACCTTAGACCGCTGAGATGCAGTACCTTAGACCGCTGAGATCCAGTGCCTTAGACCGTTGAGGTGCAGTGTCTTAGACCGTTGAGATGCAGTGTCTTAGACCGCTGACATGCAGTGCCTTAGACCGCTGAGATGCAGTACCTTAGACCGCTGAGATGCAGTACCTTAGACCGCAGAGATGCAGTGCCTTAGACCGCTGAGATGCATTGTCTTAGACCGCTGAGATGCAGTACCTAAGACCGCTGAGATGCAGTATCTTAGACCGCTGAGAGGCATTGTCTTAGACCGCTGAGATGCAGTGTCTTAGACCGCTGAGATGCAGTGTCTTAGACCGCTGAGATGCAGTGTCTTAGACCGCTGAGATGCAGTACCTTAGATCGCTGAGATGCAGTGCCTTTGACTGCTGAGATGCAGTGCCTTAGACTGCTGAGATGCATTGTCTTAGACCGCTGAGATGCAGTGTCTTAGACCGCTGAGATGCAGTGTCTTAGACCGCTGAGATGCAGTACCTTAGACCGCTGAGGATCCAGTTCCTTAGACCGCTGAGATGCAGTGTCTTAGACCGCTGAGATGCAGTACCTTAGACCGCTGAGATGCAGTGCCTTAGACTGTTGAGATGCAGTGCCTTAGACCGTTGAGATGCAGTGTCTTAGACCGCTGAGATGCAGTGTCCGAGACCGCTGAGATGCAGTGTCTTAGACCGCTGAGATGCAGTGTCCTTAGACCGCTGAGATGCAGTACCTTAGACCGCTGAGATGCAGTATCTTAGACCGCTGAGATGCGGTGTCTTAGACCGCTGAGATGCAGTGCCTTAGACCGCTGAGATGCAGTGCCTTAGACCGCTAGAGATGCAGTGTCTTTGACCGCTGAGATGCAGTACCTTAGACCACTGAGATGCAGTACCTTAGACCGCTGAGATGCAGTGTCTTAGTCCGCTGAGATGCAGTGTCTTAAACCGCAGAGATGCAGTGCCTTAGACCGCTGAGATGCAGTACCTTAGACCGCTGAGATCCAGTGCTTAGACTGTTGAGGTGGAGTGTCTTAGACCGTTGAGATGCAGTGTCTTAGACCGCTGAGATGCGGTGCCTTAGACCGCTGAGATGCAGTGCCTTAGACCGCTGAGATGCAGGTACCTTAGACCGCTTGAGATGCAGTACCTAGACCGCTGAGATGCAGTATCTTAGTCCGCTGAGATGCAGTGTCTTAGACCGCTGAGATGCAGTGTCTTAGACCGCTGAGATGCAGTGTCTTAGACCGCTGAGATGCAGTGCCTTAGACCGCTGAGATGCAGTGTCTTTGACTGCTGAGATGCAGTGCCTTAGACCGCTGAGATGCAGTGTCTTAGACCGCTGAGATGCAGTGTCTTAGACCGCTGAGATGCAGTTCCTTAGACCGCTGAGATGCAGTGCCTTAGACCGCTGAGATGCGGTGTCTTAGGCCGCTGAGATGCAGTACCTTAGACCGCTGAGATGCAGTGCCTTAGACCGCTGAGATGCAGTGTCTTAGGCCGCTGAGATGCAGTGTCTTAGACTGCTGAGATGCAGTGCCTTAGACCGCTGAGATGCAGTTTCTTAGACCGCTGAGATGCAGTGTCTTAGACCGCTGAGATGCAGTGTCTTAGACCGCTGAGATGCAGTGCCTTAGACCGCTGAGATGCAGTGCCTTAGACCTCTGAGATGCAGTGTCTTAGACCGCTGAGATGCAGTGTCTTAGACCGCTGAGATGCAGTGCCTTAGACCGCTGTGATGCAGTGCCTTAGACCGCTGAGATGCGGTGCCTTAGACTGCTGAGATGCAGTGCCTTAGAACGCTGAGATGCAGTACCTTAGACCGCTGAGATGCAGTGCCTTAGACCGCTGAGATGCAGTGTCTTAGACCGCTGAGATGCAGTGCCTTAGACCGCTGAGATGCAGTGCCTTAGACCGCTGAGATGCAGTGTCCTAGAACGCTGAGATGCAGTACCTTAGACCGTTGAGATGCAGTGACTTAGACCGCTGAGATGCAGTGCCCGAGACCACGGAGATGCAGTGTCTTAGACCGCTGAGATGCAGTACCTTAGACCGCGGGAGATGCAGTGTCTTATACCGCTGAGAAGCAGTGTCTTAGTCCGCTGAGATGCAGTGTCTTACACCGCTGAGATGCAGTGCCTTAGACCGCTGAGATGCAGTGCCTTAGACCGCTGAGATGCATTGTCTTAGACCGTTGAGATGCAGTACCTTAGACCGCTGAGATGCAGTACCATAGACTGCTGAGATGTAGTGTCTTAGACTGCTGAGATGCAGTGTCTTAGACCGCTGAGATGCAGTTCCTTAGACCGATGAGATTCAGTACCTTAGACCATTAGGATGCAGTGTCTTAGACCGCTGAGATACGGTGTCTTAGACCACTGAGATGCAGTACCTTAGACTGCTGAGATGCAGTGCCTTAGACCGCTGAAATGCAGTGTCTTAGACCGCTGAGATGCAGTGCCTTAGACCGCTGTGATGCATTGCCTTAGACCGCTGTGATACAGTGCCTTAGACTGCTGTGATGCTGTGATGCAGTGCCTTAGACTGCTGTGAAGCAGTGCCTTAGACCGCTGTGATGCAGTGCCTTAGACCGCTGTGATGCAGTGCCTCAGACCGCTGAGATGCAGTGCCTTAGACTGTTGAGATGCAGTACCTTAGATCGCTGAGATGCAGTACCTTAGACCGTTGAGATGCAGTGTCTTAGACCGCTGAGATGCAGTGCCCGAGACCACTGACGTGCAGTGTCTTAGACCGCTGAGATGCAGTGCCTTAGACCGCTGAGATGCAGTGTCTTATACCGCTGAGATGCAGTGTCTTACACCGCTGAGATGCAGTGCCTTAGACCGCTGAGATGCAGTGCCTTAGACCGCTGAGATGCATTGTCTTAGACCGCTGAGATGCAATACCTTAGACCGCTGAGATGCAGTACCATAGACTGCTGAGATGTAGTGTCTTAGACCGCTGAGATGCAGTGCCTTAGACCGCTGAGATGCAGTGCCTTAGACTGTTGAGATGCAGTACCTTAGACCGCTGAGATGCAGTACCTTAGACTGCTGAGATGCAGTGCCTTAGACTGCTGAAATGCATTGTCTTAGACCGCTAAGATGCATTGTCTTAAACCGCTTAGATGCAGTACCTTAGAACGCTGAGATCCAGTTCCTTAGACCGCTGAGATCCAGTACCTTAGACCTCTGAGATGCAGTGTCTTAGACCGCTGAGATGCAGTGTCTTAGACCGCTGAGATGCAGTACCTTAGACCGCTGAGATGCAGTGCCTTAGACCGCTGAGATGCAGTGTCTTAGACCGCTGAGATGCAGTACCTTAGACCACTGAGATGCAGTGCCTTAGACCTCTGAGATGCAGTGTCTTAGACCGCTGAGATGCAGTGTCTTAGACCGCTGAGATGCAGTGCCTTAAACCGCTGAGATGCAGTGCCTTAGACCGCTGAGATACGGTGTCTTAGACTGCTGAGATGCAGTGACTTAGATCGCTGAGATGCAATGCCTTAGACCGCTGAGATGCAGTGTCTTAGACCGCTGAGATGCATTGTCTTAAACCGCGGAGATGCAGTACCTTAGACCGCTGAGATCCAGTACCTTAGACCGCTGAGATGCATTGTCTTAAACCACAGAGATGCAGTACCTTAGACCGCTGAGATCCGGTACCTTAGACCTCTGAGATGCAGTGTCTTAGACCGCTGAGATGCAGTGTCTTAGACCGCTGAGATGCAGTACCTTAGACCGCTGAGATGCAGTGCCTTAGACCGCTGAGATGCAGTGTCTTAGACCGCTGAGATGCAGTACCTTTGACCACTGAGATGCAGTGCCTTAGACCTCTGAGATGCAGTGTCTTAGACCGCTGAGATGCAGTGTCTTAGACCGCTGAGATGCAGTTCCTTAAACCGCTGAGATGCAGTGCCTTAGACCGCTGAGATACGGTGTCTTAGACTGCTGAGATGCAGTGACTTAGATCGCTGAGATGCAATGCCTTAGACCGCTGAGATGCAGTGTCTTGAGGCCGCTGAGATGCATTGTCTTAGACCGCTGAGATGCAGTGTCTTAGACCGCTGAGATGCAGTTCCTTAGACCGATGAGATTCAGTACCTTAGACATTTAGGATGCAGTGTCTTAGACCGCTGAGATACGGTGACTTAGACTGCTGAGATGCAGTACCTTAGACTGCTAAGATGCAGTGCCTTAGACCGCTGAAATGCAGTGTCTTAGACCGCTGAGATGCAGTGCCTTAGACCGCTGTGATGCAGTGCCTCAGACCGCTGAGATGCAGTGCCTTAGACCGCTGAGATGCAGTACCTTAGAACGCTGAGATGCAGTACCTTAGACCGTTGAGATGCAGTGTCTTAGACCGCTGAGATGCAGTGCCTTAGACCGCTGTGATGCAGTGCCTCAGACCGCTGAGATGCAGTGCCTTAGACTGTTGAGATGCAGTACCTTAGAACGCTGAGATGCAGTACCTTAGACCGTTGAGATGCAGTGTCTTAGACCGCTGAGATGCAGTGCCCGAGACCACTGAGATGCAGTGTCTTAGACCGCTGAGATGCAGTACCTTAGACCGCGGAGATGCAGTGTCTTATACCGCTGAGAAGCAGTGTCTTAGTCCGCTGAGATGCAGTGTCTTACACCGCTGAGATGCAGTGCCTTAGACCGCTGAGATGCAGTGCCTTAGACCGCTGAGATGCATTGTCTTAGACCGCTTAGATGCAGTACCTTAGACCGCTGAGATGCAGTACCATAGACTGCTGAGATGTAGTGTCTTAGACCGCTGAGATGCAGTGCCTTAGACCGCTGTGATGCAGTGCCTCAGACCGCTGAGATGCAGTGCCTTAGACTGTTGAGATGCAGTACCTTAGACCGCTGAGATGCAGTACCATAGACTGCTGAGATGTAGTGTCTTAGACTGCTGAGATGCAGTGTCTTAGACCACTGAGATGCAGTTCCTTAGACCGATGAGATTCAGTACCTTAGACCATTAGGATGCAGTGTCTTAGACCGCTGAGATACGGTGTCTTAGACCACTGAGATGCAGTACCTTAGACTGCTGAGATGCAGTGCCTTAGACCGCTGAAATGCAGTGTCTTAGACCGCTGAGATGCAGTGCCTTAGACCACTGTGATGCATTGCCTTAGACCGCTGTGATACAGTGCCTTAGACTGCTGTGATGCTGTGATGCAGTGCCTTAGACTGCTGTGAAGCAGTGCCTTAGACCGCTGTGATGCAGTGCCTTAGGACCGCTGTGATGCAGTGCCTCAGACCGCTGAGATGCAGTGCCTTAGACTGTTGAGATGCAGTACCTTAGATCGCTGAGATGCAGTACCTTAGACCGTTGAGATGCAGTGTCTTAGACCGCTGAGATGCAGTGCCCGAGACCACTGACGTGCAGTGTCTTAGACCGCTGAGATGCAGTGCCTTAGACCGCTGAGATGCAGTGTCTTATACCGCTGAGAAGCAGTGTCTTAGACCGCTGAGAAGCAGTGTCTTAGACCGCTGAGAAGCAGTACATTAGACCGATGAGATGCAGTACCATAGACTGCTGAGATGTAGTGTCTTAGACCGCTGAGATGCAGTGCCTTAGACTGCTGAGATGCAGTGCCTTTGACTGCTGAGATGCAGTACCTTAGACCACTGAGATGCAGTACCTTCGACCGCTGAGATGCAGTACCTTGTCTGCTGAGATGCATTGTCTTAAACCGCAGAGATGCAGTAGCTTAGACCGCTGAGATGCAGTACCTTAGACCGCTGAGATCCAGTGCCTTAGACTGTTGAGGTGCAGTATCAGACTGTTGAGATGCGGTGTCTTAGACCGCTGAAATGCAGTGTCTTAGACCGCTGAGATGCAGTGCCTTAGACCGCTGTGATGCAGTGCCTCAGACCGATGAGATTCAGTACCTTAGACCGTTAGGATGCAGTGTCTTAGACAGCTGAGATGCAGTGTCTTAGACCGCTGAGATGCAGTACCTTAGACTGCTGAGATGCAGTGCCTTAGACTGCTGAAATGCATTGTCTTAGACCGCTGAGATGCATTGTCTTAAACCGCTGAGATGCAGTACCTTAGACCGCTGAGATCCAGTTCCTTAGACCGCTGAGATGCATTGTCTTAAACCACAGAGATGCAGTACCTTAGACCGCTGAGATCCAGTACCTTAGACCTCTGAGATGCAGTGTCTTAGACCGCTGAGATGCAGTGTCTTAGACCGCTGAGATGCAGTACCTTAGACCGCTGAGATGCAGTGCCTTAGACCGCTGAGATGCAGTGTCTTAGACCGCTGAGATGCAGTACCTTAGACCGTTGAGATGCAGTGTCTTAGACCGCTGAGATGCAGTGCCCGAGACACTGACGTGCAGTGTCTTAGACCGCTGAGATGCAGTGCCTTAGACCGCTGAGATGCAGTGTCTTATACCGCTGAGAAGCAGTGTCTTAGACCGCTGAGAAGCAGTGTCTTAGACCGCTGAGAAGCAGTACCTTAGACCGCTGAGATGCAGTACCATAGACTGCTGAGATGTAGTGTCTTAGACCGCTGAGATGCAGTGCCTTAGACTGCTGAGATGCAGTGCCTTTGACTGCTGAGATGCAGTACCTTAGACCGCTGAGATGCAGTACCTTCGACCGCTGAGATGCAGTACCTTTGTCTGCTGAGATGCATTGTCTTAAACCGCAGAGATGCAGTAGCTTAGACCGCTGAGATCCAGTACCTTAGACCGCTGAGATCCAGTGCCTTAGACTGTTGAGGTGCAATATCTTAGACTGTTGAGATGCGGTGTCTTAGACCGCTGAAATGCAGTGTCTTAGACCGCTGAGATGCAGTGCCTTAGACCGCTTTGTGCAGTGACTCAGACCGATGAGATTCAGTACCTTAGACCGTTAGGATGCAGTGTCTTAGACAGCTGGAGATGCAGTGTCTTAGACCGCTGAGATGCAGTACCTTAGACTGCTGAGATGCAGTGCCTTAGACTGCTGAAATGCATTGTCCTAGACCGCTGAGATGCATTGTCTTAAACCCAGAGATGCAGTACTTAGACCGCTGAGATCCAGTACCTAGACCTCTGAGATGCAGTGTCTTAGACCGCTGAGATGCAGTGTCTTAGACCGCTGAGATGCAGTACCTTAGACCGCTGGAGATGCAGTGCCTTAGACCGCTGAGATGCAGTGTCTTAGACCGCTGAGATGCAGTACCTTAGACCGCTGAGATGCAGTGCCTTAGACCGCTGAGATACGGTGTCTTAGACTGCTGAGATGCAGTGACTTAGATCGCTGAGATGCAGTGCCTTAGACCGCTGAGATGCAGTGTCTTGGACCGCTGAGATGCATTGCCTTAAACCGCGGAGATGCAGTGCCTTAGACCGCTGAGATGCAGTGTCTTAGACCGCTGAGATGCAGTGCCTTAGACCGCTTTGATGCAGTGCCTCAGACCGATGAGATTCAGTACCTTAGACCGTTAGGATGCAGTGTCTTAGACAGCTGAGATGCAGTGTCTTAGACCGCTGAGATGTAGTACCTTAGACTGCTGAGATGCAGTGCCTTAGACTGCTGAAATGCATTGTCTTAGACCGCTGAGATGCATTGTCTTAAACCGCTGAGATGCAGTACCTTAGACCGCTGAGATGCAGTTCCTTAGACCGCTGAGATGCAGTGTCTTAAACCGCAGAGATGCAGTACCTTAGACCGCTGAGATGCAGTACCTTAGACCTCTGAGATGCAGTGTCTTAGACCGCTGAGATGCAGTGTCTTGGACCGCTGAGATGCAGTGCCTTAGACCTCTGAGATGCAGTGTCTTAGACCGCTGAGATGCAGTGTCTTAGACCGCTGAGATGCAGTGCCTTAAACCGCTGAGATGCAGTGCCTTAGACCGCTGAGATACGGTGTCTTAGACTGCTGAGATGCAGTGACTTAGACCGCTGAGATGCAATGCCTTAGACCGCTGAGATGCAGTGTCTTAGACCGCTGAGATGCATTGTCTTAAACCGCGGAGATGCAGTACCTTAGACCGCTGAGATCCAGTACCTTAGACCGCTGAGATGCATTGTCTTAAACCACAGAGATGCAGTACCTTAGACCGCTGAGATCCGGTACCTTAGACCTCTGAGATGCAGTGTCTTAGACCGCTGAGATGCAGTGCCTTAGACCGCTGAGATGCAGTACCTTAGACCGCTGAGATGCAGTGCCTTAGACCTCTGAGATGCAGTGTCTTAGACCGCTGAGATGCAGTGTCTTAGACCGCTGAGATGCAGTGCCTTAAACCGCTGAGATGCAGTGCCTTAGACCGCTGAGATACGGTGTCTTAGACTGCTGAGATGCAGTGACTTAGATCGCTGAGATGCAATGCCTTAGACCGCTGAGATGCAGTGTCTTAGGCCGCTGAGATGCATTGTCTTAGACCGCTGAGATGCAGTGTCTTAGACCGCTGAGATGCAGTTCCTTAGACCGATGAGATTCAGTACCTTAGACATTTAGGATGCAGTGTCTTAGACCGCTGAGATACGGTGACTTAGACCGCTGAGATGCAGTACCTTAGACTGCTAAGATGCAGTGCCTTAGACCGCTGAAATGCAGTGTCTTAGACCGCTGAGATGCAGTGCCTTAGACCGCTGTGATGCAGTGCCTCAGACCGCTGAGATGCAGTGCCTTAGACCGCTGAGATGCAGTACCTTAGAACGCTGAGATGCAGTACCTTAGACCGTTGAGATGCAGTGTCTTAGACCGCTGAGATGCAGTGCCTTAGACCGCTGTGATGCAGTGCCTCAGACCGCTGAGATGCAGTGCCTTAGACTGTTGAGATGCAGTACCTTAGAACGCTGAGATGCAGTACCTTAGACCGTTGAGATGCAGTGTCTTAGACCGCTGAGATGCAGTGCCCGAGACCACTGAGATGCAGTGTCTTAGACCGCTGAGATGCAGTGCCTTAGACCGCGGAGATGCAGTGTCTTATACCGCTGAGAAGCAGTGTCTTAGTCCGCTGAGATGCAGTGTCTTACACCGCTGAGATGCAGTGCCTTAGACCGCTGAGATGCAGTGCCTTAGACCGCTGAGATGCATTGCCTTAGACCGCTGAGATGCAGTGTCTTAGACCGCTGAGATGCAGTACCTTAGATGCGTGTCTTAGACTGCTGAGATGCAGTGTCTTAGACCGCTGAGATGCAGTGCCTTAGACCGCTGTGATGCAGTGCCTCAGACCGCTGAGATGCAGTGCCTTAGACTGTTGAGATGCAGTACCTTAGACCGCTGAGATGCAGTACCATAGACTGCTGAGATGTAGTGTCTTAGACTGCTGAGATGCAGTGTCTTAGACCGCTGAGATGCAGTTCCTTAGACCGATGAGATTCAGTACCTTAGACCATTAGGATGCAGTGTCTTAGACCGCTGAGATACGGTGTCTTAGACCACTGAGATGCAGTACCTTAGACTGCTGAGATGCAGTGCCTTAGACCGCTGAAATGCAGTGTCTTAGACCGCTGAGATGCAGTGCCTTAGACCACTGTGATGCATTGCCTTAGACCGCTGTGATACAGTGCCTTAGACTGCTGTGATGCTGTGATGCAGTGCCTTAGACTGCTGTGAAGCAGTGCCTTAGACCGCTGTGATGCAGTGCCTTAGACCGCTGTGATGCAGTGCCTCAGACCGCTGAGATGCAGTGCCTTAGACTGTTGAGATGCAGTACCTTAGATCGCTGAGATGCAGTACCTTAGACCGTTGAGATGCAGTGTCTTAGACCGCTGAGATGCAGTGCCCGAGACCACTGACGTGCAGTGTCTTAGACCGCTGAGATGCAGTGCCTTAGACCGCTGAGATGCAGTGTCTTATACCGCTGAGAAGCAGTGTCTTAGACCGCTGAGAAGCAGTGTCTTAGACCGCTGAGAAGCAGTACCTTAGACCGATGAGATGCAGTACCATAGACTGCTGAGATGTAGTGTCTTAGACCGCTGAGATGCAGTGCCTTAGACTGCTGAGATGCAGTGCCTTTGACTGCTGAGATGCAGTACCTTAGACCACTGAGATGCAGTACCTTCGACCGCTGAGATGCAGTACCTTTGTCTGCTGAGATGCATTGTCTTAAACCGCAGAGATGCAGTACCTTAGACCGCTGAGATCCAGTACCTTAGACCGGCTGAGATCCAGTGCCTTAGACTGTTGAGGTGCAGTATCTTAGACTGTTGAGATGCAGTGTCTTAGACCGCTGAGATGCAGTGCCTTAGACCGCTGAGATGCAGTGCCTTAGACCGCTGAGATGCAGTGCCTTAGACTGTTGAGATGCAGTATCTTAGACCGTTGAGATGCAGTGTCTTAGACCGCTGAGATGCAGTGTCTTAGACCGCTGAGATGCAGTGCCTTAGACCGCTGAGATGCAGTGCCTTAGACCGTTGAGATTCAGTGTCTTAGACCGCTGAGATGCAGTGTCTTAGACAGCTGAGATGCAGTGTCTTAGACCGCTGAGATGCAGTACCTTAGACTGCTGAGATGCAGTGTCTTAGACCGCTGAGATGCAGTGTCTTAGACCGCTGAGATGCAGTGCCTTAGACCGCTGAGATGCAGTGCCTTAGACCGCTGAGATCCAGTGCCTTAGACCGCTGAGATGCAGTACCTTAGACCGCTGAGATGCAGTACCTTAGACCGCTGAGATGCAGTGCCTTAGACCGCTGAGATGCAGTGTCTTAGACCGCTGAGATGCAGTGTCTTAGACCGCTGAGATGCAGTGCCTTAGACCGCTGAGATGCAGTGCCTTAGACCGCTGAGATGCAGTGTCTTAGACCGCTGAGATGCAGTGCCTTAGACCGTTGAGATGCAGTGTCTTAGACCGCTGAGATGCAGTGCCTTAGACCGCTGAGATGCAGTGCCTTAGACCGCTGAGAAGGGACAGTGTCTTAGACCGCTGAGAAGCAGTGTCTTAGACCGCTGAGAAGCAGTGCCTTAGACCGCTGAGATGCAGTACCATAGACTGCTGAGATGCAGTGTCTTAGACCGCTGAGATGCAGTGCCTTAGACTGCTGAGATGCAGTGCCTTTGACCGCTGAGATGCAGTACCTTAGACCACTGAGATGCAGTGCCTTCGACCGCTAGAGATGCAGTCCTTTGTCCGCTGAGATGCATTGTCTTAAACCGGTGAGATGCAGTACCTTAGACCGCTGAGATGCAGTACTTAGACCGCTGAGATGCAGTGCCTTAGACCGGCTGAGATGCAGTGCCTTAGATCGCTGAGATGCAGTGTCTTAGACCGCTGAGATGCAGTGTCTTAGACCGCTGAGATGCAGTGCCTTAGACCGCTGAGATGCAGTGTCTTAGACCGCTGAGATGCAGTGCCTTAGACCGCTGAGAAGCAGTGCCTTAGACCGCTGAGATGCAGTGTCTTAGACCGCTGAGATGCAGTGTCTTAGACCGCTGAGATGCAGTGCCTTAGACCGCTGAGATGCAGTGCCTTAGACTGCTGAGATGCAGTGTCTTAGACCGCTGAGATGCAGTGCCTTAGACCGCTGAGATGCAGTGCCTTTGACTGCTGAGATGCAGTGCCTTAGACCGCTGAGATGCAGTACCTTAGACCGCTGAGATGCAGTACCTTAGACCGCTGAGATGCAGTGCCTTAGACTGCTGAGATGCAGTGTCTTAGACCGCTGAGATGCAGTGTCTTAGACCGCTGAGATGCAGTGTCTTAGACCGCTGAGATGCAGTGCCTTAGACCGCTGAGATGCAGTGTCTTAGACCGCTGAGATGCAGTGCCTTAGACCGTTGAGATGCAGTGTCTTAGACCGCTGAGATGCAGTGTCTTAGACCGCTGAGATGCAGTGCCTTAGACTGCTGAGATGCAGTGCCTTAGACCTGCTGAGATGCAGTGTCTTAGACCGCTGAGATGCAGTGTCTTAGACCGCTGAGATGCAGTACCTTAGACCGCTGAGATGCAGTGCCTTAGACCGCTGAGATGCAGTGTCTTAGACCGCTGAGATGCAGTGTCTTAGACCGCTGAGATGCAGTGTCTTAGACCGCTGAGATGCAGTGCCTTAGACCGCTGAGATGCAGTGCCTTAGACCGCTGAGATGCAGTACCTTAGACCGCTGAGATGCAGTGCCTTAGACTGCTGAGATGCAGTGCCTTAGACCGCTGAGATGCAGTGTCTTAGACCGCTGAGATGCAGTGTCTTAGACCGCTGAGATGCAGTGCCTTAGACCGCTGAGATGCAGTACCTTAGACCGCTGAGATGCAGTGTCTTAGACCGCTGAGATGCAGTGTCTTAGACCGCTGAGATGCAGTGACTCAGATCGCTGAGATGCAGTGCCTTAGACCGCTGAGATGCAGTGTCTTAGACCGCTGAGATGCAGTGTCTTAGACCGCTGAGATGCAGTATCTTAGACCGCTGAGATGCAGTGCCTTAGACCGCTGAGATGCAGTGCCTTAGACCGCTGAGATGCAGTGTCTTAGACCGCTGAGATGCAGTGCCTTAGACCGCTGAGATGCAGTGCCTTAGACCGCTGAGATGCAGTGTCTTAGACCGCTGAGATGCAGTGCCTTAGACCGCTGAGATGCAGTGCCTTAGACCGCTGAGATGCAGTGTCTTAGACCGCTGAGATTGCAGTGCCTTAGACCGCTGAGATGCATTGCCATAGACTGCTGAGATGCAGTGTCTTAGACCGCTGAGATGCAGTGTCTTAGGACCGCTGAGATGCAGTTCCTTAGACCGATGAGATGCAGTACCTTAGACCATTAGGAGATGCAGTGTCTTAGACCGCTGAGATACAGTGTCTTAGACCGCTGAGATGCAGTACCTTAGACCTGAGATGCAGTGCCTTAGACTGCTGAAATGCAGTGTCTTAGACCGCTGAGATGCAGTGTCTTAGACCGCTGTGATGCATTGCCTTAGACCGCTGAGATACAGTGCCTTAGACTGCTGTGATTGAGATAGTGCCTTAGACTGCTGTGAAGCAGTGTCTTAGACCGCTGTGATGCAGTGCCTTGGACCGCTGTGATGCAGTGCCTCAGACCGCTGAGATGCAGTGCCTTAGACTGTCGAGATGCAGTACCTTAGATCGCTGAGATGCAGTACCTTAGACCGTTGAGATGCAGTGCCTTAGACCGCTGAGATCCAGTACCTTAGGACCCTGAGATGCAGGTGCCTTAGACCAAGATGCTGAGATGCAGTGCACTTAGACCGCTGAGATACGGTGTCTTAGATCGCTGAGATGCAGTGCCTTAGACCGCTGAGATGCAGTGTCTTAGACCGCTGAGATGCATTGTCTTAGACCGCGGAGATGCAGTGTCTTAGACCGCTGAGATGCAGTGCCTTAGACCGCTGAGATGCAGTGCCTTAGACGCTTTGAAGCGATGAGATTCAGTACCTTAGACCGTTAGGATGCAGTGTCTTAGACAGCTGAGATGCAGTGTCTTAGACCGCTGAGATGTAGTACCTTAGACTGCTGAGATGCAGTGCCTTAGACTGCTGAAATGCATTGTCTTAGACCGCTGAGATGCATTGTCTTAAACCGCTGAGATGCAGTATTAGACCGCTGAGATCCAGTTCCTTAGACCGCTGAGATGCATTGTCTTAAACCACAGAGATGCAGTACCTTAGACCGCTGAGATCCAGTACCTTAGACCTCTGAGATGCAGTGTCTTAGACCGCTGAGATGCAGTGTCTTAGACCGCTGAGATGCAGTACCTTAGACCTCTGAGATGCAGTGTCTTAGACCGCTGAGATGCAGTGTCTTAGACCGCTGAGATGCAGTGCCTTAAACCGCTGAGATGCAGTGCCTTAGACCGCTGAGATACGGGTGTCTTAGACTGCTGAGATGCAGTGACTTAGATCGCTGAGATGCAATGCCTTAGACCGCTGAGATGCAGTGTCTTAGACCGCTGAGATGCATTGTCTTAAACCGCGGAGATGCAGTACCTTAGACCGCTGAGATCCATTACCTTAGACCGCTGAGATGCATTGTCTTAAACCACAGAGATGCAGTACCTTAGACCGCTGAGATCCAGTACCTTAGACCTCTGAGATGCAGTGTCTTAAAACCGCTGAGATGCAGTGTCTTAGACCGCTGAGATGCAGTACCTTTGACCACTGAGATGCAGTGCCTTAGACCTCTGAGATGCAGTGTCTTAGACCGCTGAAATGCAGTGTCTTAGACCGCTGAGATGCAGTGCCTTAAACCGCTGAGATGCAGTGCCTTAGACCGCTGAGATACGGTGTCTTAGACTGCTGAGATGCAGTGACTTAGATCGCTGAGATGCAATGCCTTAGACCGCTGAGATGCACTGTCTTAGACCGCTGAGATGCATTGTCTTAGACCGCTGAGATGCAGTGTCTTAGACCGCTGAGATGCAGTTCCTTAGACCGATGAGATTCAGTACCTTAGACATTTAGGATGCAGTGTCTTAGACCGCTGAGATACGGTGTCTTAGACCGCTGAGATGCAGTACCTTAGACTGCTAAGATGCAGTGCCTTAGACCGCTGAAATGCAGTGTCTTAGACCACTGAGATGCAGTGCCTTAGACCGCTGTGATGCAGTGCCTCAGACCGCTGAGATGCAGTGCCTTAGACCGCTGAGATGCAGTACCTTAGAACGCTGAGATGCAGTACCTTAGACCGTTGAGATGCAGTGTCTTAGACCGCTGAGATGCAGTGCCTTAGACCGCTGTGATGCAGTGCCTCAGACCGCTGAGATGCAGTGCCTTAGACTGTTGAGATGCAGTACCTTAGAACGCTGAGATGCAGTACCTTAGACCGTTGAGATGCAGTGTCTTAGACCGCTGAGATGCAGTGCCCGAGACCACTGAGATGCAGTGTCTTGAGACCGCTGAGATGCAGTGCCTTAGACCGCGGAGATGCAGTGTCTTATACCGCTGAGAAGCAGTGTCTTAGTCCGCTGAGATGCAGTGTCTTACACCACTGAGATGCAGTGCCTTAGACCGCTGAGATGCAGTGCCTTAGACCGCTGTGATGCAGTGCCTCAGACCGCGGAGATGCAGTGTCTTATACCGCTGAGATTCAGTACCTTAGACCATTAGGATGCAGTGTCTTAGACCGCTGAGATACGGTGTCTTAGACCGCTGAGATGCAGTGCCTTAGACCGCTGTGATGCAGTGCCTCAGACCGCTGAGATGCAGTGCCTTAGACTGTTGAGATGCAGTACCTTAGACCGCTGAGATGCAGTACCATAGACTGCTGAGATGTAGTGTCTTAGACTGCTGAGATGCAGTCTTAGACCGCTGAGATGCAGTTCCTTAGACCGATGAGATTCAGTACCTTAGACCATTAGGATGCAGTGTCTTAGACCGCTGAGATACGGTGTCTTAGACCACTGAGATGCAGTACCTTAGACTGCTGAGATGCAGTGCCTTAGACCGCTGAAATGCAGTGTCTTAGACCGCTGAGATGCAGTGCCTTAGACCACTGTGATGCATTGCCTTAGACCGCTGTGATACAGTGCCTTAGACTGCTGTGATGCTGTGATGCAGTGCCTTAGACTGCTGTGAAGCAGTGCCTTAGACCGCTGTGATGCAGTGCCTTAGACCGCTGTGATGCAGTGCCTCAGACCGCTGAGATGCAGTGCCTTAGACTGTTGAGATGCAGTACCTTAGATCGCTGAGATGCAGTACCTTAGACCGTTGAGATGCAGTGTCTTAGACCGCTGAGATGCAGTGCCCGAGACCACTGACGTGCAGTGTCTTAGACCGCTGAGATGCAGTGCCTTAGACCGCTGAGATGCAGTGTCTTATACCGCTGAGAAGCAGTGTCTTAGACCGCTGAGAAGCAGTGTCTTAGACCGCTGAGAAGCAGTACCTTAGACCGCTGAGATGCAGTACCATAGACTGCTGAGATGTAGTGTCTTAGACCGCTGAGATGCAGTGCCTTAGACTGCTGAGATGCAGTGCCTTTGACTGCTGAGATGCAGTACCTTAGACCACTGAGATGCAGTACCTTCGACCGCTGAGATGCAGTACCTTTGTCTGCTGAGATGCATTGTCTTAAACCGCAGAGATGCAGTACCTTAGACCGCTGAGATCCAGTACCTTAGACCGCTGAGATCCAGTGCCTTAGACTGTTGAGGTGCAGTATCTTAGACTGTTGAGATGCGGTGTCTTAGACCGCTGACATGCGGTGCCTTAGACTGCTGAGATGCAGTACCTTTGACCGCTGAGATGCAGTACCTTAGACCGCAGAGATGCAGTGCCTAAGACCGCTGAGATGCAGTATCTTAGACCGCTGAGAGGCATTGTCTTAGACCGCTGAGATGCAGTGTCTTAGACCACTGAGATGCAGTACCTTAGCCCGCTGAGATGGAGTGTCTTTGACTGCTTAGATGCAGTGCCTTAGACTGCTGAGATGCAGTGTCTTAGACCGCTGAGATGCAGTTTCTTAGACCGCAGAGATGCAGTTTCTTAGACCGCTGAGATGCAGTGTCTTAGACCGCTGAGATGCAGTGCCTTAGACCACTGTGATTCATTGCCTTAGACCGCTGTGATACAGTGCCTTAGACTGCTGTGATGCTGTGATGCAGTGCCTTAGACTGCTGTGAAGCAGTGCCTTAGACCGCTGTGATGCAGTGCCTTAGACCGCTGTGATGCAGTGCCTTAGACCGCTGTGATGCAGTGCCTCAGACCGCTGAGATGTAGTGCCTTAGACTGTTGAGATGCAGTACCTTAGATCGCTGAGATGCAGTAGCTTAGGACCGTTGAGATGCAGTGTCTTAGACTGCTGAGATGCAGTGCCCGAGACCACTGACGTGCAGTGTCTTAGACCGCTGAGATGCAGTGCCTTAGACCGCTGAGATGCAGTGTCTTATACCGCTGAGAAACAGTGTCTTAGACCGCTGAGAAGCAGTGTCTTAGACCGCTGAGAAGCAGTACCTTAGACCGCTGAGATGCAGTACCATAGACTGCTGAGATGTAGTGTCTTAGACCGCTGAGATGCAGTGCCTTAGACTGCTGAGATGCAGTGCCTTTGACTGCTGAGATGCAGTACCTTAGACCACTGAGATGCAGTACCTTCGACCGCTGAGATGCAGTACCTTTGTCCGCTGAGATGCATTGTCTTAAACCGCAGAGATGCAGTACCTTAGACCGCTGAGATCCAGTACCTTAGACCGCTGAGATCCAGTGCCTTAGACTGTTGAGATGCAGTACCTTAGATCGCTGAGATGCAGTACCTTAGACCGTTGAGATGCAGTGTCTTAGACCGCTGAGATGCAGTACCGAGACCACTGACGTGCAGTGTCTTAGACCGCTGAGATGCAGTGCCTTAGACCGCTGAGATGCAGTGTCTTATACCGCTGAGAAGCAGTGTCTTAGACCGCTGAGAAGCAGTGTCTTAGACCGCTGAGAAGCAGTACCTTAGACCGCTGAGATGCAGTACCATAGACTGCTGAGATGTAGTGTCTTAGACCGCTGAGATGCAGTGCCTTAGACTGCTGAGATGCAGTGCCTTTGACTGCTGAGATGCAGTACCTTAGACCACTGAGATGCAGTACCTTCGACCGCTGAGATGCAGTACCTTTGTCTGCTGAGATGCATTGTCTTAAACCGCAGAGATGCAGTAGCTTAGACCGCTGAGATCCAGTACCTTAGACCGCTGAGATCCAGTGCCTTAGACTGTTGAGGTGCAGTATCTTAGACTGTTGAGATGCGGTGTCTTAGACCGCTGACATGCGGTGCCTTAGACTGCTGAGATGCAGTACCTTTGACCGCTGAGATGCAGTACCTTAGACCGCAGAGATGCAGTGCCTAAGACCGCTGAGATGCAGTATCTTAGACCGCTGAGAGGCATTGTCTTAGACCGCTGAGATGCAGTGTCTTAGACCGCTGAGATGCAGTGTCTTAGACCGCTGAGATGCAGTACCTTAGACCGCTGAGATGGAGTGTCTTTGACTGCTTAGATGCAGTGCCTTAGACTGCTGAGATGCAGTGTCTTAGACCGCTGAGATGCAGTTTCTTAGACCGCTGAGATGCAGTTTCTTAGACCGCTGAGATGCAGTGTCTTAGGCCGCTGAGATGCAGTACCTTAGACCGCTGAGATGCAGTGCCTTAGACCTCTGAGATGCAGTGTCTTAGACCGCTGAGATGCAGTGTCTTAGACTGCTGAGATGCAGTGCCTTAGACCGCTGAGATACGGTGTCTTAGACTGCTGAGATGCAGTGTCTTAGACCGCTGAGATGCAGTACCTTAGACTGCTGAGATGCAGTGCCTTAGACCTCTGAGATGCAGTTTCTTAGACCGCTGAGATGCAGTGTCTTAGACCGCTGAGATGCAGTGCCTTAAACCGCTGAGATGCAGTGTCCTAGAACGCTGAGATGCAGTACCTTAGACCGTTGAGATGCAGTGACTTAGACCGCTGAGATGCAGTGCCCGAGACCACTGAGATGCAGTGTCTTAGACCGCTGAGATGCAGTGCCTTAGACCGCGGAGATGCAGTGTCTTATACCGCTGAGAAGCAGTGTCTTAGACCGCTGAGATGCAGTGTCTTACACCGCTGAGATGCAGTGCCTTAGACCGCTGAGATGCAGTGCCTTAGACCGCTGAGATGCATTGTCTTAGACCGCTGAGATGCAGTACCTTAGACCGCTGAGATGCATTACCATAGACTGCTGAGATGTAGTGTCTTAGACTGCTGAGATGCAGTGTCTTAGACCGCTGAGATGCAGTTCCTTAGACCGATGAGATTCAGTACCTTAGACCATTAGGATGCAGTGTCTTAGACCGCTGAGATACGGTGTCTTAGACCACTGAGATGCAGTACCTTAGACTGCTGAGATGCAGTGCCTTAGACCGCTGAAATGCAGTGTCTTAGACCGCTGAGAGGCAGTGCCTTAGACCGCTGTGATGCATTGCCTTAGACCGCTGTGATACAGTGCCTTAGACTGCTGTGATGCTGTGATGCAGTGCCTTAGACTGCTGTGAAGCAGTGCCTTAGACCGCTGTGATGCAGTGCCTTAGACCGCTGTGATGCAGTGCCTCAGACCGCTGAGATGCAGTGCCTTAGACTGTTGAGATGCAGTACCTTAGATCGCTGAGATGCAGTACCTTAGACCGTTGAGATGCAGTGTCTTAGACCGCTGAGATGCAGTGCCCGAGACCACTGACATGCAGTGTCTTAGACCGCTGAGATGCAGTGCCTTAGACCGCTGAGATGCGGTGTCTTATACCGCTGAGAAGCAGTGTCTTAGACCGCTGAGAAGCAGTGTCTTAGACCGCTGAGATGCAGTGCCTTAGACCGCTGTGATGCAGTGCCTCAGACTGCTGAGATGCAGTGCCTTAGACTGTTGAGATGCAGTACCTTAGACTGCTGAGATGCAGTGCCTTAGACTGCTGAGATGCAGTACCTTAGACCACTGAGATGCAGTACCTTCGACCGCTGAGATGCAGTACCTTTGTCCGCTGAGATGCATTGTCTTAAACCGCAGAGATGCAGTACCTTAGACCGCTGAGATCCAGTACCTTAGACCGCTGAGATCCAGTGCCTTAGACTGTTGAGGTGCAGTGTCTTAGACTGTTGAGATGCGGTGTCTTAGACTGCTGACATGCGGTGCCTTAGACCGCTGAGATGCAGTACCTTAGACCGCTGAGATGCAGTACCTTAGACCGCAGAGATGCAGTGCCTTAGACCGCTGAGATGCATTGTCTTAGACCGCTGAGATGCAGTACCTAAGACCGCTGAGATGCAGTATCTTAGACCGCTGAGAGGCATTGTCTTAGACCGCTGAGATGCAGTGTCATAGACCGCTGAGATGCAGTGTCTTAGACCGCTGAGATGCAGTGTCTTAGACCGCTGAGATGCAGTACCTTAGACCGCTGAGATGCAGTGTCTTTGACTGCTTAGATGCAATGCCTTAGACTGCTGAGATGCAGTGTCTTAGACCGCTGAGATGCAGTTTCTTAGACCGCTGAGATGCAGTGTCTTAGACCGCTGAGATGCAGTACCTTAGACCGCTTAGATCCAGTTCCTTAGACCGCTGAGATGCATTGTCTTAGACCACTGAGATGCAGTACCTTAGACCGCTGAGATGCAGTGCCTTAGACTGTTGAGATGCAGTACCTTAGACCGTTGAGATGCAGTGTCTTAGACCGCTGAGATGCAGTGCCCGAGACCGCTGAGATGCAGTGTCTTAGACCGCTGAGATGCGGTGTCCTAGTCCGCTGAGATGCAGTACCTTAGACCGCTGAGATGCAGTACCATAGACTGCTGAGATGCAGTGTCTTAGACCGCTGAGATGCAGTGCCTTAGACCGCTGAGATGCAGTGCCTTAGACTGCTGAGATGCAGTGCCTTTGACTGCTGAGATGCAGTACCTTAGACCACTGAGATGCAGTACCTTCGACCGCTGAGATGCAGTACCTTTGTCCGCTGAGATGCATTGTCTTAAACCGCAGAGATGCAGTACCTTAGACCGCTGAGATCCAGTACCTTAGACCGCTGAGATCCAGTGCCTTAGACTGTTGAGGTGGAGTATCTTAGACTGTTGAGATGCGGTGTCTTAGACCGCTGACATGCGGTGCCTTAGACTGCTGAGATGCAGTACCTTTGACCGCTGAGATGCAGTACCTTAGACCGCAGAGATGCAGTGCCTAAGACCGCTGAGATGCAGTATCTTAGTCCGCTGAGAGGCATTGTCTTAGACCGCTGAGATGCAGTGTCTTAGACCGCTGAGATGCAGTGTCTTAGACCGCTGAGATGCAGTACTTTAGACCGCTGAGATGGAGTGTCTTTGACTGCTTAGATGCAGTGCCTTAGACTGCTGAGATGCAGTGTTATAGACCGCTGAGATGCAGTTTCTTAGACCGCTGAGATGCAGTTTCTTAGACGGCTGAGATGCAGTGTCTTAGACCGCTGAGATGCAGTGTCTTAGGCCGCTGAGATGCAGTACCTTAGACCGCTGAGATGCAGTGCCTCAGACTGCTGAGATGCAGTGCCTTAGACTGTTGAGATGCAGTACCTTAGACTGCTGAGATGCAGTGCCTTAGACTGCTGAGATGCAGTACCTTAGACCACTGAGATGCAGTACCTTCGACCGCTGAGATGCAGTACCTTTGTCCGCTGAGATGCATTGTCTTAAACCGCAGAGATGCAGTACCTTAGACCGCTGAGATCCAGTACCTTAGACCGCTGAGATCCAGTGCCTTAGACTGTTGAGGTGCAGTGTCTTAGACTGTTGAGATGCGGTGTCTTAGACCGCTGACATGCGGTGCCTTAGACCGCTGAGATGCAGTACCTTAGACCGCTGAGATGCAGTACCTTAGACCGCAGAGATGCAGTGCCTTAGACCGCTGAGATGCATTGTCTTAGACCGCTGAGATGCAGTACCTAAGACCGCTGAGATGCAGTATCTTAGACCGCTGAGAGGCATTGTCTTAGACCGCTGAGATGCAGTGTCATAGACCGCTGAGATGCAGTGTCTTAGACCGCTGAGATGCAGTGTCTTAGACCGCTGAGATGCAGTACCTTAGACCGCTGAGATGCAGTGTCTTTGACTGCTTAGATGCAATGCCTTAGACTGCTGAGATGCAGTGTCTTAGACCGCTGAGATGCAGTTTCTTAGACCGCTGAGATGCAGTGTCTTAGACCGCTGAGATGCAGTACCTTAGACCGCTTAGATCCAGTTCCTTAGACCGCTGAGATGCATTGTCTTAGACCACTGAGATGCAGTACCTTAGACCGCTGAGATGCAGTGCCTTAGACTGTTGAGATGCAGTACCTTAGACCGTTGAGATGCAGTGTCTTAGACCGCTGAGATGCAGTTCCCGAGACCGCTGAGATGCAGTGTCTTAGACCGCTGAGATGCGGTGTCCTAGTCCGCTGAGATGCAGTACCTTAGACCGCTGAGATGCAGTACCATAGACTGCTGAGATGCAGTGTCTTAGACCGCTGAGATGCAGTGCCTTAGACCGCTGAGATGCAGTGCCTTAGACTGCTGAGATGCAGTGCCTTTGACTGCTGAGATGCAGTACCTTAGACCACTGAGATGCAGTACCTTCGACCGCTGAGATGCAGTACCTTTGTCCGCTGAGATGCATTGTCTTAAACCGCAGAGATGCAGTACCTTAGACCGCTGAGATCCAGTACCTTAGACCGCTGAGATCCAGTGCCTTAGACTGTTGAGGTGGAGTATCTTAGACTGTTGAGATGCGGTGTCTTAGACCGCTGACATGCGGTGCCTTAGACTGCTGAGATGCAGTACCTTTGACCGCTGAGATGCAGTACCTTAGACCGCAGAGATGCAGTGCCTAAGACCGCTGAGATGCAGTATCTTAGTCCGCTGAGAGGCATTGTCTTAGACCGCTGAGATGCAGTGTCTTAGACCGCTGAGATGCAGTGTCTTAGACCGCTGAGATGCAGTACCTTAGACCGCTGAGATGGAGTGTCTTTGACTGCTTAGATGCAGTGCCTTAGACTGCTGAGATGCAGTGTCTTAGACCGCTGAGATGCAGTTTCTTAGACCGCTGAGATGCAGTTTCTTAGACGGCTGAGATGCAGTGTCTTAGACCGCTGAGATGCAGTGTCTTAGGCCACTGAGATGCAGTACCTTAGACCGCTGAGATGCAGTGCCTTAGACCTCTGAGATGCAGTGTCTTAGACCGCTGAGATGCAGTGTCTTAGACTGCTGAGATGCAGTTTCTTAGACCGCTGAGATGCAGTTTCTTAGACGGCTGAGATGCAGTGTCTTAGACCGCTGAGATGCAGTGTCTTAGGCCACTGAGATGCAGTACCTTAGACCGCTGAGATGCAGTGCCTTAGACCTCTGAGATGCAGTGTCTTAGACCGCTGAGATGCAGTGTCTTAGACTGCTGAGATGCAGTGCCATAAACCGCTGAGATGCAGTGCCTTAGACCGCTGAGATACGGTGTCTTAGACTGCTGAGATGCAGTGTCTTAGACCGCTGAGATGCAGTACCTTAGACCGCTAAGATGCAGTGCCTTAGACCTCTGAGATGCAGTGTCTTAGACCGCTGAGATGCAGTGTCTTAGACCGCTGAGATGCAGTGCCTTAAACCGCTGAGATGCAGTGTCCTAGAACGCTGAGATGCAGTACCTTAGACCGTTGAGATGCAGTGACTTAGACCGCTGAGATGCAGTGCCCGAGACCACGGAGATGCAGTGTCTTAGACCGCTGAGATGCAGTGCCTTAGACCACGGAGATGCAGTGTCTTATACCGCTGAGAAGCAGTGTCTTAGACCGCTGAGATGCAGTGTCTTACACCGCTGAGATGCAGTGCCTTAGACCGCTGAGATGCAGTGCCTTAGACCGCTGAGATGCATTGTCTTAGACCGCTGAGATGCAGTACCTTAGACCGCTGAGATGCAGTACCATAGACTGCTGAGATGTAGTGTCTTAGATAGCTGAGATGCAGTGTCTTAGACCGCTGAGATGCAGTTCCTTAGACCGATGAGATTCAGTACCTTAGACCATTAGGATGCAGTGTCTTAGACCGCTGAGATACGGTGTCTTAGACCACTGAGATGCAGTACCTTAGACTGCTGAGATGCAGTGCCTTAGACCGCTGAAATGCAGTGTCTTAGACCGCTGAGAGGCAGTGCCTTAGACCGCTGTGATGCATTGCCTTAGACCGCTGTGATACAGTGCCTTAGACTGCTGTGATGCTGTGATGCAGTGCCTTAGACTGCTGTGATGCTGTGATGCAGTGCCTTAGACTGCTGTGAAGCAGTGCCTTAGACCGCTGTGATGCAGTGCCTTAGACCGCTGTGATGCAGTGCCTCAGACCGCTGAGATGCAGTGCCTTAGACTGTTGAGATGCAGTACCTTAGATCGCTGAGATGCAGTACCTTAGACCGTTGAGATGCAGTGTCTTAGACCGCTGAGATGCAGTGCCCGAGACCACTGACATGCAATGTCTTAGACCGCTGAGATGCAGTGCCTTAGACCGCTGAGATGCAGTGTCTTATACCGCTGAGAAGCAGTGTCTTAGACCGCTGAGAAGCAGTGTCTTAGACCGCTGAGATGCAGTACCTTAGACCGCTGAGATGCAGTACCATAGACTGCTGAGATGTAGTGTCTTAGACCGCTGAGATGCAGTGCCTTAGACTGCTGAGATGCAGTGCCTTAGACTGCTGAGATGCAGTACCTTAGACCACTGAGATGCAGTACCTTCGACCGCTGAGATGCAGTACCTTTGTCCGCTGAGATGCATTGTCTTAAACCGCAGAGATGCAGTACCTTAGACCGCTGAGATCCAGTACCTTAGACCTCTGAGATGCAGTGTCTTAGACCGCTGAGATGCAGTGTCTTAGACCGATGAGATGCAGTACCTTAGACTGCTGAGATGCAGTGCCTTAGACGGCTGAAATACAGTTTCTTAGACCGCTGAGATGCAGTGCCTTAGACCGCTGTGATGCAGTGCCTCAGACCGATGAGATTCAGTACCTTAGACCGTTAGGATGAAGTGTCTTAGACCGCTGAGATACGGTGTCTTAGACCGCTGAGATGCAGTACCTTAGACTGCTGAGATGCAGTGCCTTAGACCGCTGAAATGCATCGTCTTAGACCGCTGAGATGCATTGTCTTAAACCGCTGAGATGCAGTACCTTAGACCGCTGAGATCCAGTACCTTAGACCGCTGAGATGCATTGTCTTAAACCACAGAGATGCAGTACCTTAGACCGCTGAGATCCAGTACCTTAGACCTCTGAGATGCAGTGTCTTAGACCGCTGAGATGCAGTGTCTTAGACCGCTGAGATGCAGTACCTTAGACCGCTGAGATACAGTGCCTTAGACCGCTGAGATGCAGTGTCTTAGACCGCTGAGAAGCAGTGCCTTAGAGCGCTGTGATGCAGTGCCTTAGACCGCTGTGATACAGTGCCTTAGACTGCTGTGATGCAGTGCCTTAGACCGCTGTGATGCAGTGCCTTAGACCGCTGTGATGCATTGTCTTAAACCGCTGAGATGCAGTACCTTAGACCGCTGAGATCCAGTACCTTAGACCGCTGAGATGCATTGTCTTAAACCACAGAGATGCAGTACCTTAGACCGCTGAGATCCAGTACCTTAGACCTCTGAGATGCAGTGTCTTAGACTGCTGAGATGCAGTGTCTTAGACCGCTGAGATGCAGTACCTTAGACCGCTGAGATGCAGTGCCTTAAACCGCTGAGATGCAGTGACTTAGACCGCTGAGATACGGTGTCTTAGACTGCTGAGATGCAGTGACTTAGATTGCTGAGATGCAGTGTCTTAGACTGCTGAGATGCAGTACCTTAGACCGCTGAAATGCAGTGTCTTAGACCGCTGAGATGCAGTGCCTTAGACCGCTGAGATACGGTGTCTTAGACCGCTGAGATGCAGTACCTTAGACTGCTGAGATGCAGTGCCTTAGACCGCTGAAATGCAGTGTCTTAGACCGCTGAGATGCAGTGCCTTAGACCGCTTTGATGCAGTGCCTCAGACCGATGAGATTCAGTACCTTAGACCGTTAGGATGCAGTGTCTTAGACAGCTGAGATGCAGTGTCTTAGACCGCTGAGATGCAGTACCTTAGACTGCTGAGATGCAGTGCCTTAGACTGCTGAAATGCAGTGTCTTAGACCGCTGAGATGCATTGTCTTAAACCGCTGAGATGCAGTACCTTAGACCGCTGAGATCCAGTACCTTAGACCGCTGAGATGCATTGTCTTAAACCACAGAGATGCAGTACCTTAGACCGCTGAGATCCAGTACCTTAGACCTCTGAGATGCAGTGTCTTAGACCGCTGAGATGCAGTGTCTTAGACCACTGAGATGCAGTGCCTTAGACCGCTGAGATGCAGTGCCTTAGACCGCTGAGATGCAGTGTCTTAGACCGCTGAGATGCAGTACCTTAGACTGCTGAGATGCAGTGCCTTAGACCGCTGAAATGCAGTGTCTTAGACCGCTGAGATGCAGTGCCTTAGACCGCTTTGATGCAGTGCCTCAGACCGATGAGATTCAGTACCTTAGACCGTTAGGATGCAGTGTCTTAGACAGCTGAGATGCAGTGTCTTAGACCGCTGAGATGCAGTACCTTAGACTGCTGAGATGCAGTGCCTTAGACTGCTGAAATGCAGTGTCTTAGACCGCTGAGATGCATTGTCTTAAACCGCTGAGATGCAGTACCTTAGACCGCTGAGATCCAGTACCTTAGACCGCTGAGATGCATTGTCTTAAACCACAGAGATGCAGTACCTTACACCGCTGAGATCCAGTACCTTAGACCTCTGAGATGCAGTGTCTTAGACCGCTGAGATGCAGTGTCTTAGACCGCTGAGATGCAGTACCTTAGACCGCTGAGATGCAGTGCCTTAGACCGCTGAGATGCAGTGTCTTAGACCGCTGAGATGCAGTACCTTAGACCACTGAGATGCAGTGCCTTAGACCTCTGAGATGCAGTGTCTTAGACCGCTGAGATGCAGTGTCTTAGACCGCTGAGATGCAGTGCCTTAAACCGCTGAGATGCAGTGCCTTAGACCGCTGAGATACGGTGTCTTAGACTGCTGAGATGCAGTGACTTAGATCGCTGAGATGCAATGCCTTAGACCGCTGAGATGCAGTGTCTTAGACCGCTGAGATGCATTGTCTTAAACCGCGGAGATGCAGTACCTTAGACCGCTGAGATCCAGTACCTTAGACCGCTGAGATGCATTGTCTTAAACCACAGAGATGCAATACCTTAGACCGCTGAGATCCAGTACCTTAGACCTCTGAGATGCAGTGTCTTAGACCGCTGAGATGCAGTGTCTTAGACCGCTGAGATGCAGTACCTTAGACCGCTGAGATGCAGTGCCTTAGATCGCTGAGATGCAGTGTCTTAGACCGCTGAGATGCAGTACCTTTGACCACTGAGATGCAGTGCCTTAGACCTCTGAGATGCAGTGTCTTAGACCGCTGAGATGCAGTGTCTTAGACCGCTGAGATGCAGTGCCTTAAACCGCTGAGATGCAGTGCCTTAGACCGCTGAGATACGGTGTCTTAGACTGCTGAGATGCAGTGACTTAGATCGCTGAGATGCAATGCCTTAGACCGCTGAGATGCAGTGTCTTAGGCCGCTGAGATGCATTGTCTTAGACCGCTGAGATGCAGTGTCTTAGACCGCTGAGATGCAGTTCCTTAGACCGATGAGATTCAGTACCTTAGACATTTAGGATGCAGTGTCTTAGACCGCTGAGATACGGTGACTTAGACTGCTGAGATGCAGTACCTTAGACTGCTAAGATGCAGTGCCTTAGACCGCTGAAATGCAGTGTCTTAGACCGCTGAGATGCAGTGCCTTAGACCGCTGTGATGCAGTGCCTCAGACCGCTGAGATGCAGTGCCTTAGACCGCTGAGATGCAGTACCTTAGAACGCTGAGATGCAGTACCTTAGACCGTTGAGATGCAGTGTCTTAGACCGCTGAGATGCAGTGCCTTAGACCGCTGTGATGCAGTGCCTCAGACCGCTGAGATGCAGTGCCTTAGACTGTTGAGATGCAGTACCTTAGAACGCTGAGATGCAGTACCTTAGACCGTTGAGATGCAGTGTCTTAGACCGCTGAGATGCAGTGCCCGAGACCACTGAGATGCAGTGTCTTAGACCGCTGAGATGCAGTGCCTTAGACCGCGGAGATGCAGTGTCTTATACCGCTGAGAAGCAGTGTCTTAGTCCGCTGAGATGCAGTGTCTTACACCGCTGAGATGCAGTGCCTTAGACCGCTGAGATGCAGTGCCTTAGACCGCTGAGATGCATTGTCTTAGACCGCTGAGATGCAGTACCTTAGACCGCTGAGATGCAGTACCATAGACTGCTGAGATGTAGTGTCTTAGACTGCTGAGATGCAGTGTCTTAGACCGCTGAGATGCAGTTCCTTAGACCGATGAGATTCAGTACCTTAGACCATTAGGATGCAGTGTCTTAGACCGCTGAGATACGGTGTCTTAGACCGCTGAGATGCAGTGCCTTAGACCGCTGTGATGCAGTGCCTCAGACCGCTGAGATGCAGTGCCTTAGACTGTTGAGATGCAGTACCTTAGACCGCTGAGATGCAGTACCATAGACTGCTGAGATGTAGTGTCTTAGACTGCTGAGATGCAGTGTCTTAGACCACTGAGATGCAGTTCCTTAGACCGATGAGATTCAGTACCTTAGACCATTAGGATGCAGTGTCTTAGACCGCTGAGATACGGTGTCTTAGACCACTGAGATGCAGTACCTTAGACTGCTGAGATGCAGTGCCTTAGACCGCTGAAATGCAGTGTCTTAGACCGCTGAGATGCAGTGCCTTAGACCACTGTGATGCATTGCCTTAGACCGCTGTGATACAGTGCCTTAGACTGCTGTGATGCTGTGATGCAGTGCCTTAGACTGCTGTGAAGCAGTGCCTTAGACCGCTGTGATGCAGTGCCTTAGACCGCTGTGATGCAGTGCCTCAGACCGCTGAGATGCAGTGCCTTAGACTGTTGAGATGCAGTACCTTAGATCGCTGAGATGCAGTACCTTAGACCGTTGAGATGCAGTGTCTTAGACCGCTGAGATGCAGTGCCCGAGACCACTGACGTGCAGTGTCTTAGACCGCTGAGATGCAGTGCCTTAGACCGCTGAGATGCAGTGTCTTATACCGCTGAGAAGCAGTGTCTTAGACCGCTGAGAAGCAGTGTCTTAGACCGCTGAGAAGCAGTACCTTAGACCGCTGAGATGCAGTACCATAGACTGCTGAGATGTAGTGTCTTAGACCGCTGAGATGCAGTGCCTTAGACTGCTGAGATGCAGTGCCTTTGACTGCTGAGATGCAGTACCTTAGACCACTGAGATGCAGTACCTTCGACCGCTGAGATGCAGTACCTTTGTCTGCTGAGATGCATTGTCTTAAACCGCAGAGATGCAGTAGCTTAGACCGCTGAGATCCAGTACCTTAGACCGCTGAGATCCAGTGCCTTAGACTGTTGAGGTGCAGTATCTTAGACTGTTGAGATGCGGTGTCTTAGACCGCTGAAATGCAGTGTCTTAGACCGCTGAGATGCAGTGCCTTAGACCGCTTTGATGCAGTGCCTCAGACCGATGAGATTCAGTACCTTAGACCGTTAGGATGCAGTGTCTTAGACAGCTGAGATGCAGTGTCTTAGACTGCTGAGATGCAGTACCTTAGACTGCTGAGATGCAGTGCCTTAGACTGCTGAAATGCATTGTCTTAGACCGCTGAGATGCATTGTCTTAAACCGCTGAGATGCAGTACCTTAGACCGCTGAGATCCAGTTCCTTAGACCGCTGAGATGCATTGTCTTAAACCACAGAGATGCAGTACCTTAGACCGCTGAGATCCAGTACCTTAAACCTCTGAGATGCAGTGTCTTAGACCGCTGAGATGCAGTGTCTTAGACCGCTGAGATGCAGTACCTTAGACCGCTGAGATGCAGTGCCTTAGACCGCTGAGATGCAGTGTCTTAGACCGCTGAGATGCAGTACCTTAGACCACTGAGATGCAGTGCCTTAGACCGCTGAGATACGGTGTCTTAGACTGCTGAGATGCAGTGACTTAGATCGCTGAGATGCAATGCCTTAGACCGCTGAGATGCAGTGTCTTAGACCGCTGAGATGCATTGTCTTAAACCGCGGAGATGCAGTGCCTTAGACCGCTGAAATGCAGTGTCTTAGACCACTGAGATGCAGTGCCTTAGACCGCTTTGATGCAGTGCCTCAGACCGATGAGATTCAGTACCTTAGACCGTTAGGATGCAGTGTCTTAGACAGCTGAGATGCAGAGTCTTAGACCGCTGAGATGTAGTACCTTAGACTGCTGAGATGCAGTGCCTTAGACTGCTGAAATGCATTGTCTTAGACCGCTGAGATGCATTGTCTTAAACCGCTGAGATGCAGTACCTTAGACCGCTGAGATCCAGTTCCTTAGACCGCTGAGATGCATTGTCTTAAACCACAGAGATGCAGTACCTTAGACCGCTGAGATCCAGTACCTTAGACCTCTGAGATGCAGTGTCTTAGACCGCTGAGATGCAGTGTCTTAGACCGCTGAGATGCAGTACCTTAGACCTCTGAGATGCAGTGTCTTAGACCGCTGAGATGCAGTGTCTTAGACCGCTGAGATGCAGTGCCTTAAACCGCTGAGATGCAGTGCCTTAGACCGCTGAGATACGGTGTCTTAGACTGCTGAGATGCAGTGACTTAGATCGCTGAGATGCAATGCCTTAGACCGCTGAGATGCAGTGTCTTAGACCGCTGAGATGCATTGTCTTAAACCGCGGAGATGCAGTACCTTAGACCGCTGAGATCCATTACCTTAGACCGCTGAGATGCATTGTCTTAAACCACAGAGATGCAGTACCTTAGACCGCTGAGATCCAGTACCTTAGACCTCTGAGATGCAGTGTCTTAAACCGCTGAGATGCAGTGTCTTAGACCGCTGAGATGCAGTACCTTTGACCACTGAGATGCAGTGCCTTAGACCTCTGAGATGCAGTGTCTTAGACCGCTGAAATGCAGTGTCTTAGACCGCTGAGATGCAGTGCCTTAAACCGCTGAGATGCAGTGCCTTAGACCGCTGAGATACGGTGTCTTAGACTGCTGAGATGCAGTGACTTAGATCGCTGAGATGCAATGCCTTAGACCGCTGAGATGCAGTGTCTTAGACCGCTGAGATGCATTGTCTTAGACCGCTGAGATGCAGTGTCTTAGACCGCTGAGATGCAGTTCCTTAGACCGATGAGATTCAGTACCTTAGACATTTAGGATGCAGTGTCTTAGACCGCTGAGATACGGTGTCTTAGACCGCTGAGATGCAGTACCTTAGACTGCTAAGATGCAGTGCCTTAGACCGCTGAAATGCAGTGTCTTAGACCACTGAGATGCAGTGCCTCAGACCGCTGAGATGCAGTGCCTTAGACCGCTGAGATGCAGTACCTTAGACTGTTGAGATGCAGTACCTTAGAACGCTGAGATGCAGTACCTTAGACCGTTGAGATGCAGTGTCTTAGACCGCTGAGATGCAGTGCCCGAGACCACTGAGATGCAGTGTCTTAGACCGCTGAGATGCAGTGCCTTAGACCGCGGAGATGCAGTGTCTTATACCGCTGAGAAGCAGTGTCTTAGTCCGCTGAGATGCAGTGTCTTAGACCGCTGAGATGCAGTACCTTAGACCGCTGAGATGGAGTGTCTTTGACTGCTTAGATGCAGTGCCTTAGACTGCTGAGATGCAGTGTCTTAGACCGCTGAGATGCAGTTTCTTAGACCGCTGAGATGCAGTTTCTTAGACGGCTGAGATGCAGTGTCTTAGACCGCTGAGATGCAGTGTCTTAGGCCACTGAGATGCAGTACCTTAGACCGCTGAGATGCAGTGCCTTAGACCTCTGAGATGCAGTGTCTTAGACCGCTGAGATGCAGTGTCTTAGACTGCTGAGATGCAGTTTCTTAGACCGCTGAGATGCAGTTTCTTAGACGGCTGAGATGCAGTGTCTTAGACCGCTGAGATGCAGTGTCTTAGGCCACTGAGATGCAGTACCTTAGACCGCTGAGATGCAGTGCCTTAGACCTCTGAGATGCAGTGTCTTAGACCGCTGAGATGCAGTGTCTTAGACTGCTGAGATGCAGTGCCATAAACCGCTGAGATGCAGTGCCTTAGACCGCTGAGATACGGTGTCTTAGACTGCTGAGATGCAGTGTCTTAGACCGCTGAGATGCAGTACCTTAGACCGCTAAGATGCAGTGCCTTAGACCTCTGAGATGCAGTGTCTTAGACCGCTGAGATGCAGTGTCTTAGACCGCTGAGATGCAGTGCCTTAAACCGCTGAGATGCAGTGTCCTAGAACGCTGAGATGCAGTACCTTAGACCGTTGAGATGCAGTGACTTAGACCGCTGAGATGCAGTGCCCGAGACCACGGAGATGCAGTGTCTTAGACCGCTGAGATGCAGTGCCTTAGACCACGGAGATGCAGTGTCTTATACCGCTGAGAAGCAGTGTCTTAGACCGCTGAGATGCAGTGTCTTACACCGCTGAGATGCAGTGCCTTAGACCGCTGAGATGCAGTGCCTTAGACCGCTGAGATGCATTGTCTTAGACCGCTGAGATGCAGTACCTTAGACCGCTGAGATGCAGTACCATAGACTGCTGAGATGTAGTGTCTTAGATAGCTGAGATGCAGTGTCTTAGACCGCTGAGATGCAGTTCCTTAGACCGATGAGATTCAGTACCTTAGACCATTAGGATGCAGTGTCTTAGACCGCTGAGATACGGTGTCTTAGACCACTGAGATGCAGTACCTTAGACTGCTGAGATGCAGTGCCTTAGACCGCTGAAATGCAGTGTCTTAGACCGCTGAGAGGCAGTGCCTTAGACCGCTGTGATGCATTGCCTTAGACCGCTGTGATACAGTGCCTTAGACTGCTGTGATGCTGTGATGCAGTGCCTTAGACTGCTGTGATGCTGTGATGCAGTGCCTTAGACTGCTGTGAAGCAGTGCCTTAGACCGCTGTGATGCAGTGCCTTAGACCGCTGTGATGCAGTGCCTCAGACCGCTGAGATGCAGTGCCTTAGACTGTTGAGATGCAGTACCTTAGATCGCTGAGATGCAGTACCTTAGACCGTTGAGATGCAGTGTCTTAGACCGCTGAGATGCAGTGCCCGAGACCACTGACATGCAATGTCTTAGACCGCTGAGATGCAGTGCCTTAGACCGCTGAGATGCAGTGTCTTATACCGCTGAGAAGCAGTGTCTTAGACCGCTGAGAAGCAGTGTCTTAGACCGCTGAGATGCAGTACCTTAGACCGCTGAGATGCAGTACCATAGACTGCTGAGATGTAGTGTCTTAGACCGCTGAGATGCAGTGCCTTAGACTGCTGAGATGCAGTGCCTTAGACTGCTGAGATGCAGTACCTTAGACCACTGAGATGCAGTACCTTCGACCGCTGAGATGCAGTACCTTTGTCCGCTGAGATGCATTGTCTTAAACCGCAGAGATGCAGTACCTTAGACCGCTGAGATCCAGTACCTTAGACCTCTGAGATGCAGTGTCTTAGACCGCTGAGATGCAGTGTCTTAGACCGATGAGATGCAGTACCTTAGACTGCTGAGATGCAGTGCCTTAGACGGCTGAAATACAGTTTCTTAGACCGCTGAGATGCAGTGCCTTAGACCGCTGTGATGCAGTGCCTCAGACCGATGAGATTCAGTACCTTAGACCGTTAGGATGAAGTGTCTTAAACCGCTGAGATACGGTGTCTTAGACCGCTGAGATGCAGTACCTTAGACTGCTGAGATGCAGTGCCTTAGACCGCTGAAATGCATCGTCTTAGACCGCTGAGATGCATTGTCTTAAACCGCTGAGATGCAGTACCTTAGACCGCTGAGATCCAGTACCTTAGACCTCTGAGATGCAGTGTCTTAGACCGCTGAGATGCAGTGTCTTAGACCGCTGAGATGCAGTACCTTAGACCGCTGAGATACAGTGCCTTAGACCGCTGAGATGCAGTGTCTTAGACCGCTGAGAAGCAGTGCCTTAGAGCGCTGTGATGCAGTGCCTTAGACCGCTGTGATACAGTGCCTTAGACTGCTGTGATGCAGTGCCTTAGACCGCTGTGATGCAGTGCCTTAGACCGCTGTGATGCATTGTCTTAAACCGCTGAGATGCAGTACCTTAGACCGCTGAGATCCAGTACCTTAGACCGCTGAGATGCATTGTCTTAAACCACAGAGATGCAGTACCTTAGACCGCTGAGATCCAGTACCTTAGACCTCTGAGATGCAGTGTCTTAGACTGCTGAGATGCAGTGTCTTAGACCGCTGAGATGCAGTACCTTAGACCGCTGAGATGCAGTGCCTTAAACCGCTGAGATGCAGTGACTTAGACCGCTGAGATACGGTGTCTTAGACTGCTGAGATGCAGTGACTTAGATTGCTGAGATGCAGTGTCTTAGACTGCTGAGATGCAGTACCTTAGACCGCTGAAATGCAGTGTCTTAGACCGCTGAGATGCAGTGCCTTAGACCGCTGAGATACGGTGTCTTAGACTGCTGAGATGCAGTGACTTAGATTGCTGAGATGCAGTGTCTTAGACTGCTGAGATGCAGTACCTTAGACCGCTGTAATGCAGTGTCTTAGACCGCTGAGATGCAGTGCCTTAGACCGCTGAGATACGGTGTCTTAGACCGCTGAGATGCAGTACCTTAGACTGCTGAGATGCAGTGCCTTAGACCGCTGAAATGCAGTGTCTTAGACCGCTGAGATGCAGTGCCTTAGACCGCTTTGATGCAGTGCCTCAGACCGATGAGATTCAGTACCTTAGACCGTTAGGATGCAGTGTCTTAGACAGCTGAGATGCAGTGTCTTAGACCGCTGAGATGCAGTACCTTAGACTGCTGAGATGCAGTGCCTTAGACTGCTGAAATGCAGTGTCTTAGACCGCTGAGATGCATTGTCTTAAACCGCTGAGATGCAGTACCTTAGACCGCTGAGATCCAGTACCTTAGACCGCTGAGATGCATTGTCTTAAACCACAGAGATGCAGTACCTTAGACCGCTGAGATCCAGTACCTTAGACCTCTGAGATGCAGTGTCTTAGACCGCTGAGATGCAGTGTCTTAGACCGCTGAGATGCAGTGCCTTAGACCGCTGAGATGCAGTGCCTTAGACCGCTGAGATGCAGTGTCTTAGACCGCTGAGATGCAGTACCTTAGACTGCTGAGATGCAGTGCCTTAGACCGCTGAAATGCAGTGTCTTAGACCGCTGAGATGCAGTGCCTTAGACCGCTTTGATGCAGTGCCTCAGACCGATGAGATTCAGTACCTTAGACCGTTAGGATGCAGTGTCTTAGACAGCTGAGATGCAGTGTCTTAGACCGCTGAGATGCAGTACCTTAGACTGCTGAGATGCAGTGCCTTAGACTGCTGAAATGCAGTGTCTTAGACCGCTGAGATGCATTGTCTTAAACCGCTGAGATGCAGTACCTTAGACCGCTGAGATCCAGTACCTTAGACCGCTGAGATGCATTGTCTTAAACCACAGAGATGCAGTACCTTACACCGCTGAGATCCAGTACCTTAGACCTCTGAGATGCAGTGTCTTAGACCGCTGAGATGCAGTGTCTTAGACCGCTGAGATGCAGTACCTTAGACCGCTGAGATGCAGTGCCTTAGACCGCTGAGATGCAGTGTCTTAGACCGCTGAGATGCAGTACCTTAGACCACTGAGATGCAGTGCCTTAGACCTCTGAGATGCAGTGTCTTAGACCGCTGAGATGCAGTGTCTTAGACCGCTGAGATGCAGTGCCTTAAACCGCTGAGATGCAGTGCCTTAGACCGCTGAGATACGGTGTCTTAGACTGCTGAGATGCAGTGACTTAGATCGCTGAGATGCAATGCCTTAGACCGCTGAGATGCAGTGTCTTAGACCGCTGAGATGCATTGTCTTAAACCGCGGAGATGCAGTGCCTTAGACCGCTGAAATGCAATGTCTTAGACCGCTGAGATGCAGTGACTTAGACCGCTTTGATGCAGTGCCTCAGACCGATGAGATTCAGTACCTTAGACCGTTAGGATGCAGTGTCTTAGACAGCTGAGATGCAGTGTCTTAGACCGCTGAGATGCAGTACCTTAGACTGCTGAGATGCAGTGCCTTAGACTGCTGAAATGCATTGTCTTAGACCGCTAAGATGCATTGTCTTAAACCGCTGAGATGCAGTACCTTAGAACGCTGAGATCCAGTTCCTTAGACCGCTGAGATCCAGTACCTTAGACCTCTGAGATGCAGTGTCTTAGACCGCTGAGATGCAGTGTCTTAGACCGCTGAGATGCAGTACCTTAGACCGCTGAGATGCAGTGCCTTAGACCGCTGAGATGCAGTGTCTTAGACCGCTGAGATGCAGTACCTTAGACCACTGAGATGCAGTGCCTTAGACCTCTGAGATGCAGTGTCTTAGACCGCTGAGATGCAGTGTCTTAGACCGCTGAGATGCAGTGCCTTAAACCGCTGAGATGCAGTGCCTTAGACCGCTGAGATACGGTGTCTTAGACTGCTGAGATGCAGTGACTTAGATCGCTGAGATGCAATGCCTTAGACCGCTGAGATGCAGTGTCTTAGACCGCTGAGATGCATTGTCTTAAACCGCGGAGATGCAGTACCTTAGACCGCTGAGATCCAGTACCTTAGACCGCTGAGATGCATTGTCTTAAACCACAGAGATGCAATACCTTAGACCGCTGAGATCCAGTACCTTAGACCTCTGAGATGCAGTGTCTTAGACCGCTGAGATTCAGTGTCTTAGACCGCTGAGATGCAGTACCTTAGACCGCTGAGATGCAGTGCCTTAGATCGCTGAGATGCAGTGTCTTAGACCGCTGAGATGCAGTACCTTTGACCACTGAGATGCAGTGCCTTAGACCTCTGAGATGCAGTGTCTTAGACCGCTGAGATGCAGTGTCTTAGACCGCTGAGATGCAGTGCCTTAAACCGCTGAGATGCAGTGCCTTAGACCGCTGAGATACGGTGTCTTAGACTGCTGAGATCCAGTGACTTAGATCGCTGAGATGCAATGCCTTAGACCGCTGAGATGCAGTGTCTTAGGCCGCTGAGATGCATTGTCTTAGACCGCTGAGATGCAGTGTCTTAGACCGCTGAGATGCAGTTCCTTAGACCGATGAGATTCAGTACCTTAGACATTTAGGATGCAGTGTCTTAGACCGCTGAGATACGGTGACTTAGACTGCTGAGATGCAGTACCTTAGACTGCTAAGATGCAGTGCCTTAGACCGCTGAAATGCAGTGTCTTAGACCGCTGAGATGCAGTGCCTTAGACCGCTGTGATGCAGTGCCTCAGACCGCTGAGATGCAGTGCCTTAGACCGCTGAGATGCAGTACCTTAGAACGCTGAGATGCAGTACCTTAGACCGTTGAGATGCAGTGTCTTAGACCGCTGAGATGCAGTGCCTTAGACCGCTGTGATGCAGTGCCTCAGACCGCTGAGATGCAGTGCCTTAGACTGTTGAGATGCAGTACCTTAGAACGCTGAGATGCAGTACCTTAGACCGTTGAGATGCAGTGTCTTAGACCGCTGAGATGCAGTGCCCGAGACCACTGAGATGCAGTGTCTTAGACCGCTGAGATGCAGTGCCTTAGACCGCGGAGATGCAGTGTCTTATACCGCTGAGAAGCAGTGTCTTAGTCCGCTGAGATGCAGTGTCTTACACCGCTGAGATGCAGTGCCTTAGACTGCTGAGATGCAGTGCCTTAGACTGCTGAAATGCATTGTCTTAGACCGCTAAGATGCATTGTCTTAAACCGCTGAGATGCAGTACCTTAGAACGCTGAGATCCAGTTCCTTAGACCGCTGAGATCCAGTACCTTAGACCTCTGAGATGCAGTGTCTTAGACCGCTGAGATGCAGTGTCTTAGACCGCTGAGATGCAGTACCTTAGACCGCTGAGATGCAGTGCCTTAGACCGCTGAGATGCAGTGTCTTAGACCGCTGAGATGCAGTACCTTAGACCACTGAGATGCAGTGCCTTAGACCTCTGAGATGCAGTGTCTTAGACCGCTGAGATGCAGTGTCTTAGACCGCTGAGATGCAGTGCCTTAAACCGCTGAGATGCAGTGCCTTAGACCGCTGAGATACGGTGTCTTAGACTGCTGAGATGCAGTGACTTAGATCGCTGAGATGCAATGCCTTAGACCGCTGAGATGCAGTGTCTTAGACCGCTGAGATGCATTGTCTTAAACCGCGGAGATGCAGTACCTTAGACCGCTGAGATCCAGTACCTTAGACCGCTGAGATGCATTGTCTTAAACCACAGAGATGCAATACCTTAGACCGCTGAGATCCAGTACCTTAGACCTCTGAGATGCAGTGTCTTAGACCGCTGAGATGCAGTGTCTTAGACCGCTGAGATGCAGTACCTTAGACCGCTGAGATGCAGTGCCTTAGATCGCTGAGATGCAGTGTCTTAGACCGCTGAGATGCAGTACCTTTGACCACTGAGATGCAGTGCCTTAGACCTCTGAGATGCAGTGTCTTAGACCGCTGAGATGCAGTGTCTTAGACCGCTGAGATGCAGTGCCTTAAACCGCTGAGATGCAGTGCCTTAGACCGCTGAGATACGGTGTCTTAGACTGCTGAGATGCAGTGACTTAGATCGCTGAGATGCAATGCCTTAGACCGCTGAGATGCAGTGTCTTAGGCCGCTGAGATGCATTGTCTTAGACCGCTGAGATGCAGTGTCTTAGACCGCTGAGATGCAGTTCCTTAGACCGATGAGATTCAGTACCTTAGACATTTAGGATGCAGTGTCTTAGACCGCTGAGATACGGTGACTTAGACTGCTGAGATGCAGTACCTTAGACTGCTAAGATGCAGTGCCTTAGACCGCTGAAATGCAGTGTCTTAGACCGCTGAGATGCAGTGCCTTAGACCGCTGTGATGCAGTGCCTCAGACCGCTGAGATGCAGTGCCTTAGACCGCTGAGATGCAGTACCTTAGAACGCTGAGATGCAGTACCTTAGACCGTTGAGATGCAGTGTCTTAGACCGCTGAGATGCAGTGCCTTAGACCGCTGTGATGCAGTGCCTCAGACCGCTGAGATGCAGTGCCTTAGACTGTTGAGATGCAGTACCTTAGAACGCTGAGATGCAGTACCTTAGACCGTTGAGATGCAGTGTCTTAGACCGCTGAGATGCAGTACCGAGACCACTGAGATGCAGTGTCTTAGACCGCTGAGATGCAGTGCCTTAGACCGCGGAGATGCAGTGTCTTATACCGCTGAGAAGCAGTGTCTTAGTCCGCTGAGATGCAGTGTCTTACACCGCTGAGATGCAGTGCCTTAGACCGCTGAGATGCAGTGCCTTAGACCGCTGAGATGCATTGTCTTAGACCGCTGAGATGCAGTACCTTAGACCGCTGAGATGCAGTACCATAGACTGCTGAGATGTAGTGTCTTAGACTGCTGAGATGCAGTGTCTTAGACCGCTGAGATGCAGTTCCTTAGACCGATGAGATTCAGTACCTTAGACCATTAGGATGCAGTGTCTTAGACCGCTGAGATACGGTGTCTTAGACCGCTGAGATGCAGTGCCTTAGACCGCTGTGATGCAGTGCCTCAGACCGCTGAGATGCAGTGCCTTAGACTGTTGAGATGCAGTACCTTAGACCGCTGAGATGCAGTACCATAGACTGCTGAGATGTAGTGTCTTAGACTGCTGAGATGCAGTGTCTTAGACCACTGAGATGCAGTTCCTTAGACCGATGAGATTCAGTACCTTAGACCATTAGGATGCAGTGTCTTAGACCGCTGAGATACGGTGTCTTAGACCACTGAGATGCAGTACCTTAGACTGCTGAGATGCAGTGCCTTAGACCGCTGAAATGCAGTGTCTTAGACCGCTGAGATGCAGTGCCTTAGACCACTGTGATGCATTGCCTTAGACCGCTGTGATACAGTGCCTTAGACTGCTGTGATGCTGTGATGCAGTGCCTTAGACTGCTGTGAAGCAGTGCCTTAGACCGCTGTGATGCAGTGCCTTAGACCGCTGTGATGCAGTGCCTCAGACCGCTGAGATGCAGTGCCTTAGACTGTTGAGATGCAGTACCTTAGATCGCTGAGATGCAGTACCTTAGACCGTTGAGATGCAGTGTCTTAGACCGCTGAGATGCAGTGCCCGAGACCACTGACGTGCAGTGTCTTAGACCGCTGAGATTCAGTGCCTTAGACCGCTGAGATGCAGTGTCTTATACCGCTGAGAAGCAGTGTCTTAGACCGCTGAGAAGCAGTGTCTTAGACCGCTGAGAAGCAGTACCTTAGACCGCTGAGATGCAGTACCATAGACTGCTGAGATGTAGTGTCTTAGACCGCTGAGATGCAGTGCCTTAGACTGCTGAGATGCAGTGCCTTTGACTGCTGAGATGCAGTACCTTAGACCACTGAGATGCAGTACCTTCGACCGCTGAGATGCAGTACCTTTGTCTGCTGAGATGCATTGTCTTAAACCGCAGAGATGCAGTAGCTTAGACCGCTGAGATCCAGTACCTTAGACCGCTGAGATCCAGTGCCTTAGACTGTTGAGGTGCAGTATCTTAGACTGTTGAGATGCGGTGTCTTAGACCGCTGAAATGCAGTGTCTTAGACCGCTGAGATGCAGTGCCTTAGACCGCTTTGATGCAGTGCCTCAGACCGATGAGATTCAGTACCTTAGACCGTTAGGATGCAGTGTCTTAGACAGCTGAGATGCAGTGTCTTAGACTGCTGAGATGCAGTACCTTAGACTGCTGAGATGCAGTGCCTTAGACTGCTGAAATGCATTGTCTTAGACCGCTGAGATGCATTGTCTTAAACCGCTGAGATGCAGTACCTTAGACCGCTGAGATCCAGTTCCTTAGACCGCTGAGATGCATTGTCTTAAACCACAGAGATGCAGTACCTTAGACCGCTGAGATCCAGTACCTTAAACCTCTGAGATGCAGTGTCTTAGACCGCTGAGATGCAGTGTCTTAGACCGCTGAGATGCAGTACCTTAGACCGCTGAGATGCAGTGCCTTAGACCGCTGAGATGCAGTGTCTTAGACCGCTGAGATGCAGTACCTTAGACCACTGAGATGCAGTGCCTTAGACCGCTGAGATACGGTGTCTTAGACTGCTGAGATGCAGTGACTTAGATCGCTGAGATGCAATGCCTTAGACCGCTGAGATGCAGTGTCTTAGACCGCTGAGATGCATTGTCTTAAACCGCGGAGATGCAGTGCCTTAGACCGCTGAAATGCAGTGTCTTAGACCACTGAGATGCAGTGCCTTAGACCGCTTTGATGCAGTGCCTCAGACCGATGAGATTCAGTACCTTAGACCGTTAGGATGCAGTGTCTTAGACAGCTGAGATGCAGAGTCTTAGACCGCTGAGATGTAGTACCTTAGACTGCTGAGATGCAGTGCCTTAGACTGCTGAAATGCATTGTCTTAGACCGCTGAGATGCATTGTCTTAAACCGCTGAGATGCAGTACCTTAGACCGCTGAGATCCAGTTCCTTAGACCGCTGAGATGCATTGTCTTAAACCACAGAGATGCAGTACCTTAGACCGCTGAGATCCAGTACCTTAGACCTCTGAGATGCAGTGTCTTAGACCGCTGAGATGCAGTGTCTTAGACCGCTGAGATGCAGTACCTTAGACCTCTGAGATGCAGTGTCTTAGACCGCTGAGATGCAGTGTCTTAGACCGCTGAGATGCAGTGCCTTAAACCGCTGAGATGCAGTGCCTTAGACCGCTGAGATACGGTGTCTTAGACTGCTGAGATGCAGTGACTTAGATCGCTGAGATGCAATGCCTTAGACCGCTGAGATGCAGTGTCTTAGACCGCTGAGATGCATTGTCTTAAACCGCGGAGATGCAGTACCTTAGACCGCTGAGATCCATTACCTTAGACCGCTGAGATGCATTGTCTTAAACCACAGAGATGCAGTACCTTAGACCGCTGAGATCCAGTACCTTAGACCTCTGAGATGCAGTGTCTTAAACCGCTGAGATGCAGTGTCTTAGACCGCTGAGATGCAGTACCTTTGACCACTGAGATGCAGTGCCTTAGACCTCTGAGATGCAGTGTCTTAGACCGCTGAAATGCAGTGTCTTAGACCGCTGAGATGCAGTGCCTTAAACCGCTGAGATGCAGTGCCTTAGACCGCTGAGATACGGTGTCTTAGACTGCCGAGATGCAGTGACTTAGATCGCTGAGATGCAATGCCTTAGACCGCTGAGATGCAGTGTCTTAGACCGCTGAGATGCATTGTCTTAAACCGCGGAGATGCAGTACCTTAGACCGCTGAGATCCAGTACCTTAGACCGCTGAGATGCATTGTCTTAAACCACAGAGATGCAATACCTTAGACCGCTGAGATCCAGTACCTTAGACCTCTGAGATGCAGTGTCTTAGACCGCTGAGATGCAGTGTCTTAGACCGCTGAGATGCAGTACCTTAGACCGCTGAGATGCAGTGCCTTAGATCGCTGAGATGCAGTGTCTTAGACCGCTGAGATGCAGTACCTTTGACCACTGAGATGCAGTGCCTTAGACCTCTGAGATGCAGTGTCTTAGACCGCTGAGATGCAGTGTCTTAGAACCGCTGAGATGCAGTGCCTTAAACCGCTGAGATGCAGTGCCTTAGACCGCTGAGATACGGTGTCTTAGACTGCTGAGATGCAGTGACTTAGATCGCTGAGATGCAATGCCTTAGACCGCTGAGATGCAGTGTCTTAGGCCGCTGAGATGCATTGTCTTAGACCGCTGAGATGCAGTGTCTTAGACCGCTGAGATGCAGTTCCTTAGACCGATGAGATTCAGTACCTTAGACATTTAGGATGCAGTGTCTTAGACCGCTGAGATACGGTGACTTAGACTGCTGAGATGCAGTACCTTAGACTGCTAAGATGCAGTGCCTTAGACCGCTGAAATGCAGTGTCTTAGACCGCTGAGATGCAGTGCCTTAGACCGCTGTGATGCAGTGCCTCAGACCGCTGAGATGCAGTGCCTTAGACCGCTGAGATGCAGTACCTTAGAACGCTGAGATGCAGTACCTTAGACCGTTGAGATGCAGTGTCTTAGACCGCTGAGATGCAGTGCCTTAGACCGCTGTGATGCAGTGCCTCAGACCGCTGAGATGCAGTGCCTTAGACTGTTGAGATGCAGTACCTTAGAACGCTGAGATGCAGTACCTTAGACCGTTGAGATGCAGTGTCTTAGACCGCTGAGATGCAGTGCCCGAGACCACTGAGATGCAGTGTCTTAGACCGCTGAGATGCAGTGCCTTAGACCGCGGAGATGCAGTGTCTTATACCGCTGAGAAGCAGTGTCTTAGTCCGCTGAGATGCAGTGTCTTACACCGCTGAGATGCAGTGCCTTAGACTGCTGAGATGCAGTGCCTTAGACTGCTGAAATGCATTGTCTTAGACCGCTAAGATGCATTGTCTTAAACCGCTGAGATGCAGTACCTTAGAACGCTGAGATCCAGTTCCTTAGACCGCTGAGATCCAGTACCTTAGACCTCTGAGATGCAGTGTCTTAGACCGCTGAGATGCAGTGTCTTAGACCGCTGAGATGCAGTACCTTAGACCGCTGAGATGCAGTGCCTTAGACCGCTGAGATGCAGTGTCTTAGACCGCTGAGATGCAGTACCTTAGACCACTGAGATGCAGTGCCTTAGACCTCTGAGATGCAGTGTCTTAGACCGCTGAGATGCAGTGTCTTAGACCGCTGAGATGCAGTGCCTTAAACCGCTGAGATGCAGTGCCTTAGACCGCTGAGATACGGTGTCTTAGACTGCTGAGATGCAGTGACTTAGATCGCTGAGATGCAATGCCTTAGACCGCTGAGATGCAGTGTCTTAGACCGCTGAGATGCATTGTCTTAAACCGCGGAGATGCAGTACCTTAGACCGCTGAGATCCAGTACCTTAGACCGCTGAGATGCATTGTCTTAAACCACAGAGATGCAATACCTTAGACCGCTGAGATCCAGTACCTTAGACCTCTGAGATGCAGTGTCTTAGACCGCTGAGATGCAGTGTCTTAGACCGCTGAGATGCAGTACCTTAGACCGCTGAGATGCAGTGCCTTAGATCGCTGAGATGCAGTGTCTTAGACCGCTGAGATGCAGTACCTTTGACCACTGAGATGCAGTGCCTTAGACCTCTGAGATGCAGTGTCTTAGACCGCTGAGATGCAGTGTCTTAGACCGCTGAGATGCAGTGCCTTAAACCGCTGAGATGCAGTGCCTTAGACCGCTGAGATACGGTGTCTTAGACTGCTGAGATGCAGTGACTTAGATCGCTGAGATGCAATGCCTTAGACCGCTGAGATGCAGTGTCTTAGGCCGCTGAGATGCATTGTCTTAGACCGCTGAGATGCAGTGTCTTAGACCGCTGAGATGCAGTTCCTTAGACCGATGAGATTCAGTACCTTAGACATTTAGGATGCAGTGTCTTAGACCGCTGAGATACGGTGACTTAGACTGCTGAGATGCAGTACCTTAGACTGCTAAGATGCAGTGCCTTAGACCGCTGAAATGCAGTGTCTTAGACCGCTGAGATGCAGTGCCTTAGACCGCTGTGATGCAGTGCCTCAGACCGCTGAGATGCAGTGCCTTAGACCGCTGAGATGCAGTACCTTAGAACGCTGAGATGCAGTACCTTAGACCGTTGAGATGCAGTGTCTTAGACCGCTGAGATGCAGTGCCTTAGACCGCTGTGATGCAGTGCCTCAGACCGCTGAGATGCAGTGCCTTAGACTGTTGAGATGCAGTACCTTAGAACGCTGAGATGCAGTACCTTAGACCGTTGAGATGCAGTGTCTTAGACCGCTGAGATGCAGTACCGAGACCACTGAGATGCAGTGTCTTAGACCGCTGAGATGCAGTGCCTTAGACCGCGGAGATGCAGTGTCTTATACCGCTGAGAAGCAGTGTCTTAGTCCGCTGAGATGCAGTGTCTTACACCGCTGAGATGCAGTGCCTTAGACCGCTGAGATGCAGTGCCTTAGACCGCTGAGATGCATTGTCTTAGACCGCTGAGATGCAGTACCTTAGACCGCTGAGATGCAGTACCATAGACTGCTGAGATGTAGTGTCTTAGACTGCTGAGATGCAGTGTCTTAGACCGCTGAGATGCAGTTCCTTAGACCGATGAGATTCAGTACCTTAGACCATTAGGATGCAGTGTCTTAGACCGCTGAGATACGGTGTCTTAGACCGCTGAGATGCAGTGCCTTAGACCGCTGTGATGCAGTGCCTCAGACCGCTGAGATGCAGTGCCTTAGACTGTTGAGATGCAGTACCTTAGACCGCTGAGATGCAGTACCATAGACTGCTGAGATGTAGTGTCTTAGACTGCTGAGATGCAGTGTCTTAGACCACTGAGATGCAGTTCCTTAGACCGATGAGATTCAGTACCTTAGACCATTAGGATGCAGTGTCTTAGACCGCTGAGATACGGTGTCTTAGACCACTGAGATGCAGTACCTTAGACTGCTGAGATGCAGTGCCTTAGACCGCTGAAATGCAGTGTCTTAGACCGCTGAGATGCAGTGCCTTAGACCACTGTGATGCATTGCCTTAGACCGCTGTGATACAGTGCCTTAGACTGCTGTGATGCTGTGATGCAGTGCCTTAGACTGCTGTGAAGCAGTGCCTTAGACCGCTGTGATGCAGTGCCTTAGACTGTTGAGATGCAGTACCTTAGATCGCTGAGATGCAGTACCTTAGACCGTTGAGATGCAGTGTCTTAGACCGCTGAGATGCAGTGCCCGAGACCACTGACGTGCAGTGTCTTAGACCGCTGAGATGCAGTGCCTTAGACCGCTGAGATGCAGTGTCTTATACCGCTGAGAAGCAGTGTCTTAGACCGCTGAGAAGCAGTGTCTTAGACCGCTGAGAAGCAGTACCTTAGACCGCTGAGATGCAGTACCATAGACTGCTGAGATGTAGTGTCTTAGACCGCTGAGATGCAGTGCCTTAGACTGCTGAGATGCAGTGCCTTTGACTGCTGAGATGCAGTACCTTAGACCACTGAGATGCAGTACCTTCGACCGCTGAGATGCAGTACCTTTGTCTGCTGAGATGCATTGTCTTAAACCGCAGAGATGCAGTAGCTTAGACCGCTGAGATCCAGTACCTTAGACCGCTGAGATCCAGTGCCTTAGACTGTTGAGGTGCAGTATCTTAGACTGTTGAGATGCGGTGTCTTAGACCGCTGAAATGCAGTGTCTTAGACCGCTGAGATGCAGTGCCTTAGACCGCTTTGATGCAGTGCCTCAGACCGATGAGATTCAGTACCTTAGACCGTTAGGATGCAGTGTCTTAGACAGCTGAGATGCAGTGTCTTAGACTGCTGAGATGCAGTACCTTAGACTGCTGAGATGCAGTGCCTTAGACTGCTGAAATGCATTGTCTTAGACCGCTGAGATGCATTGTCTTAAACCGCTGAGATGCAGTACCTTAGACCGCTGAGATCCAGTTCCTTAGACCGCTGAGATGCATTGTCTTAAACCACAGAGATGCAGTACCTTAGACCGCTGAGATCCAGTACCTTAAACCTCTGAGATGCAGTGTCTTAGACCGCTGAGATGCAGTGTCTTAGACCGCTGAGATGCAGTACCTTAGACCACTGAGATGCAGTGCCTTAGACCGCTGAGATACGGTGTCTTAGACTGCTGAGATGCAGTGACTTAGATCGCTGAGATGCAATGCCTTAGACCGCTGAGATGCAGTGTCTTAGACCGCTGAGATGCATTGTCTTAAACCGCGGAGATGCAGTGCCTTAGACCGCTGAAATGCAGTGTCTTAGACCACTGAGATGCAGTGCCTTAGACCGCTTTGATGCAGTGCCTCAGACCGATGAGATTCAGTACCTTAGACCGTTAGGATGCAGTGTCTTAGACAGCTGAGATGCAGAGTCTTAGACCGCTGAGATGTAGTACCTTAGACTGCTGAGATGCAGTGCCTTAGACTGCTGAAATGCATTGTCTTAGACCGCTGAGATGCATTGTCTTAAACCGCTGAGATGCAGTACCTTAGACCGCTGAGATCCAGTTCCTTAGACCGCTGAGATGCATTGTCTTAAACCACAGAGATGCAGTACCTTAGACCGCTGAGATCCAGTACCTTAGACCTCTGAGATGCAGTGTCTTAGACCGCTGAGATGCAGTGTCTTAGACCGCTGAGATGCAGTACCTTAGACCTCTGAGATGCAGTGTCTTAGACCGCTGAGATGCAGTGTCTTAGACCGCTGAGATGCAGTGCCTTAAACCGCTGAGATGCAGTGCCTTAGACCGCTGAGATACGGTGTCTTAGACTGCTGAGATGCAGTGACTTAGATCGCTGAGATGCAATGCCTTAGACCGCTGAGATGCAGTGTCTTAGACCGCTGAGATGCATTGTCTTAAACCGCGGAGATGCAGTACCTTAGACCGCTGAGATCCATTACCTTAGACCGCTGAGATGCATTGTCTTAAACCACAGAGATGCAGTACCTTAGACCGCTGAGATCCAGTACCTTAGACCTCTGAGATGCAGTGTCTTAAACCGCTGAGATGCAGTGTCTTAGACCGCTGAGATGCAGTACCTTTGACCACTGAGATGCAGTGCCTTAGACCTCTGAGATGCAGTGTCTTAGACCGCTGAAATGCAGTGTCTTAGACCGCTGAGATGCAGTGCCTTAAACCGCTGAGATGCAGTGCCTTAGACCGCTGAGATACGGTGTCTTAGACTGCTGAGATGCAGTGACTTAGATCGCTGAGATGCAATGCCTTAGACCGCTGAGATGCAGTGTCTTAGACCGCTGAGATGCATTGTCTTAGACCGCTGAGATGCAGTGTCTTAGACCGCTGAGATGCAGTTCCTTAGACCGATGAGATTCAGTACCTTAGACATTTAGGATGCAGTGTCTTAGACCGCTGAGATACGGTGTCTTAGACCGCTGAGATGCAGTACCTTAGACTGCTAAGATGCAGTGCCTTAGACCGCTGAAATGCAGTGTCTTAGACCACTGAGATGCAGTGCCTCAGACCGCTGAGATGCAGTGCCTTAGACCGCTGAGATGCAGTACCTTAGAACGCTGAGATGCAGTACCTTAGACCGTTGAGATGCAGTGTCTTAGACCGCTGAGATGCAGTGCCTTAGACCGCTGTGATGCAGTGCCTCAGACCGCTGAGATGCAGTGCCTTAGACTGTTGAGATGCAGTACCTTAGAACGCTGAGATGCAGTACCTTAGACCGTTGAGATGCAGTGTCTTAGACCGCTGAGATGCAGTGCCCGAGACCACTGAGATGCAGTGTCTTAGACCGCTGAGATGCAGTGCCTTAGACCGCGGAGATGCAGTGTCTTATACCGCTGAGAAGCAGTGTCTTAGTCCGCTGAGATGCAGTGTCTTACACCGCTGAGATGCAGTGCCTTAGACCGCTGAGATGCAGTGCCTTAGACCGCTGAGATGCATTGTCTTAGACCGCTGAGATGCAGTACCTTAGACCGCTGAGATGCAGTACCATAGACTGCTGAGATGTAGTGTCTTAGACTGCTGAGATGCAGTGTCTTAGACCCCTGAGATGCAGTTCCTTAGACCGATGAGATTCAGTACCTTAGACCATTAGGATGCAGTGTCTTAGACCGCTGAGATACGGTGTCTTAGACCGCTGAGATGCAGTGCCTTAGACCGCTGTGATGCAGTGCCTCAGACCGCTGAGATGCAGTGCCTTAGACTGTTGAGATGCAGTACCTTAGACCGCTGAGATGCAGTACCATAGACTGCTGAGATGTAGTGTCTTAGACTGCTGAGATGCAGTGTCTTAGACCTCTGAGATGCAGTTCCTTAGACCGATGAGATTCAGTACCTTAGACCATTAGGATGCAGTGTCTTAGACCGCTGAGATACGGTGTCTTAGACCACTGAGATGCAGTACCTTAGACTGCTGTGATGCTGTGATGCAGTGCCTTAGACTGCTGTGAAGCAGTGCCTTAGACCGCTGTGATGCAGTGCCTTAGACCGCTGTGATGCAGTGCCTCAGACCGCTGAGATGCAGTGCCTTAGACTGTTGAGATGCAGTACCTTAGATCGCTGAGATGCAGTACCTTAGACCGTTGAGATGCAGTGTCTTAGACCGCTGAGATGCAGTGCCCGAGACCACTGACATGCAATGTCTTAGACCGCTGAGATGCAGTGCCTTAGACCGCTGAGATGCAGTGTCTTATACCGCTGAGAAGCAGTGTCTTAGACCGCTGAGAAGCAGTGTCTTAGACCGCTGAGATGCAGTACCTTAGACCGCTGAGATGCAGTACCATAGACTGCTGAGATGTAGTGTCTTAGACCGCTGAGATGCAGTGCCTTAGACTGCTGAGATGCAGTGCCTTAGACTGCTGAGATGCAGTACCTTAGACCACTGAGATGCAGTACCTTCGACCGCTGAGATGCAGTACCTTTGTCCGCTGAGATGCATTGTCTTAAACCGCAGAGATGCAGTACCTTAGACCGCTGAGATCCAGTACCTTAGACCGCTGAGATGCAGTGCCTTAGACCGCTGTGATGCAGTGCCTCAGACCGCTGAGATGCAGTGCCTTAGACTGTTGAGATGCAGTACCTTAGATCGCTGAGATGCAGTACCTTGGACCGTTCAGATGCAGTGTCTTAGACCGCTGAGATGCAGTGCCCGGAGACCACTGACATGCAGTGTCTTAGACCGCTGAGATGCGGTGCCTTAGACCGCTGAGATGCAGTGTCTTATACCGCTGAGAAGCAGTGTCTTAGACCGCTGAGAAGCAGTGTCTTAGACCGCTGAGATGCAGTACCTTAGACCGCTGAGATGCAGTACCACAGACTGCTGAGATGTAGTGTCTTAGACCGCTGAGATGCAGTGCCTTAGACTGCTGAGATGCAGTGCCTTAGACTGCTGAGATGCAGTACCTTAGACCACTGAGATGCAGTACCTTCGACCGCTGAGATGCAGTACCTTTGTCCGCTGAGATGCATTGTCTTAAACCGCAGAGATGCAGTACCTTAGACCGCTGAGATCCAGTACCTTAGACCGCTGAGATCCAGTGCCTTAGACTGTTGAGGTGCAGTGTCTTAGACTGTTGAGATGCGGTGTCTTAGACCGCTGACATGCGGTGCCTTAGACCGCTGAGATGCAGTACCTTAGACCGCTAGAGATGCAGTACCTTAGACCGCAGAGATGCAGTGCCTTAGACCGCTGAGATGGATTGTCTTAGACCGCTGAGATGCAGTACCTAAGACCGCTGAGATGCAGTATCTTAGACCGCTGAGAGGCATTGTCTTAGACCGCTGAGATGCAGTGTCATAGACCGCTGAGATGCAGTGTCTTAGACCGCTGAGATGCAGTGTCTTAGACCGCTGAGATGCAGTACCTTAGACCGCTGAGATGCAGTGTCTTTGACTGCTTAGATGCAATGCCTTAGACTGCTGAGATGCAGTGTCTTAGACCGCTGAGATGCAGTTTCTTAGACCGCTGAGATGCAGTGTCTTAGACCGCTGAGATGCAGTGTCTTAAACCGCTGAGATGCAGTACCTTAGACCGCTTAGATCCAGTTCCTTAGACCGCTGAGATGCATTGTCTTAGACCACTGAGATGCAGTACCTTAGACCGCTGAGATGCCGTGCCTTAGACTGTTGAGATGCAGTACCTTAGACCGTTGAGATGCAGTGTCTTAGACCGCTGAGATGCAGTGCCCGAGACCGCTGAGATGCAGTGTCTTAGACCGCTGAGATGCGGTGTCCTGGCCCGCTGAGATGCAGTACCTTAGACCGCTGAGATGCAGTACCATAGACTGCTGAGATGCAGTGTCTTAGACCGCTGAGATGCAGTGCCTTAGACCGCTGAGATGCAGTGCCTTAGACTGCTGAGATGCAGTGTCTTAGACCGCTGAGATGCAGTACCTTAGACCGCTGAGATGCAGTACCTTAGACCGCTGAGATGCAGTACCTTAGACCGCTGAGATGCAGTACCTTAGACCGCTGAGATGCAGTACCTTAGACCGCTGAGATGCAGTACCTTAGACCGCTGCGCCACTCGGGAGGCCCCTGTTTTATCTTTTTTTTATCATCTGATTTCACTGCTAGCTTGAGTAACTTGATGTGGAAAGAGTTCCATATTGTCATGGCTTTATGCAGTACTGTGCATTTCCCATCCTCTGTTCTGGACTTGGGGACTGTGAAAATATCTATGTATGGATGTCTGAGCTGTGTGTTAGCTGTTTGAACAGACAGTTCAGTGCTTTCAACCTGTCAATACCTCTCACAAAGACAAGTAGTGAGTGATGCAGTCAATCTCTCGTCTACTTTGAGCCAGGAGAGATTGACATGCATGTTATTGATCTTAGCCGTCTG
>NW_025547319.1:0-9565 GCF_905237065.1 Salmo salar
AATGAGTCAGTAAACATATTAGAGACTGGTTAATGAGTCAGTAATATAATAGAGACTGGTTAATGAGTCAGGAACAGATGGAGACTTTACAATGAATCAGTAAACAGATGGAGACCGGGCAATGAACGAGTAAACAGATTAGAGGTTACTAATGAATGAAAAACAACAGATTAGAGACTGGTTAATGAAATGAGTAACAGATTAGAGACTGGTTAACAAATGAAAGAAACAGATTGTAGACTGTAAGTTAAATAAATGAGTAAGCAGATTAGAGAATGAGTAAAGCATTGAATGAGTCTGACAGAGACTGGGTTAATGAATGGGTAACATATTAGAGACTAATGAATCAGTAATAGATGGAGAAATGGCTAATGAATGAGTAAGGTGATTAGGAGCCTGGCTTAATGTAACGAAGATGAAGACTGGGTTAATGAAACAGGAATAGATTAGAGACTGGTTAATGAAATGAGTACAGATTAGATATCGAAATGAGTAACATATGGAGATTGCTAATGAATCAGCAAATGATTGTGAGGCTGAGCAAATGAATGTGCAACAGATTAGAGCCTAAGCTAATGTATCAGCAACAGATTAGAGACTTACAATGAATGATAAACAGATTAGAGTCTACAATGAAATGAGCAAATACACAGAGACTCAAGGAATGAGTAACAGACAGAGTCTACACGAAACATAAAATAGATTAGAGGCTACAATGAATCAGCACAGATTAGAGACTGCTAAATAAATCAGCAACAGACAGAGACCAAGCAATGAATCAAAGAAGAAGATTGTGAGACTGCTAACAAATGAGCAATAGACAGAGAGTGGTTAATGAAATGAGCAACAGATGAGATGAAGCAATGAATCAGTAACAGATTGGGAGGCTGGTTAATGAAATGAGCAACAGATTAGAGACTCCTGGTTAATGAATGAAGTAACGATTAGGAGAATGGTTATTTAAAGGTAAACAGATTAGAGACTTAAAGTTAATGAATGCAAACAGAACAGAGAGGTTAATGAATGAGAAACAGATTAGAAACGTACTGAATCAGAAACAGATTAGAGACTGGTTAATAGAATAGTAACATTAGAGACTGGTTAATGAATGAAGTAACAGATGGAGACTAAGAATTGTGAATCCAAGAAACAGATTAGAGACCGTTAATAGAAATGAAAGTAGTGATGTGGCTATTGAATGACAAGTAACAAATAGAGACTGGTTAACTGAATGAGAATAAGATTAGAGTATGGTGTTGGAGAAAGCGAAGGCACATAACATTTTGCAGAGACTGCTTCCGTTAACAATTCCCCTGAATGATAGAACAGAAGAGACTGGTTAATGAACGCGGAGCAGATTAGAGCCTGGTTAATGAATGAGTAACAGATCAGAGGCTAAGCTAATGAATAGTAACAGATTCAGAGATAAATTGAATCTGTAAACAGATTAGAGACTATAATGAATGAGGTAACAGATTAGGAGAATGGTTAATGAATCCGAGTAAGCAAATTAGAGACTGGTTATAACACTTGAGAGATTAGAGACTGGTTATGAATATAAAGGATTAGAGCGACTATGAGAGAACAGATTAGAGACTGGTTGTGATCAATGATTGATGCAGATTAGAGCTTTGAACAGAATAGAATTAGAGAGCCGGTTAATAAATGAGTAAACAGAGTTGAGATCGCTACGTAACTGATGAGACAAGTTAATGAAATGAGTAACAGATTAGAGACGTTAATGAATGAGTACAGATTGAGAGTCTGGTTAATCAATGGTAACAGATAGAGACAGGTTAATGGCAACATGTGAATTAGAGAGACTCGGTTATGAAATGAGTTTCAAGATTAGAGACTGATTTAAAATGAGTAACATAGATTAGAGACTGGTCTCGAAGTAATATTATGATGGAGACCATGGGTAATGATATGAGTAACGAGATTAGAGACTGGTTAATGTTATTATGATGGAGACTGGGTTAATAGAATATAAAGTAACGGAGATTAGAGAATGAAGTTAATAGCGCTGTAACAAATTAGAGTTAATGAGCGAATAGATTAGAGACTGGTTAATAAATCAGTAACCGATGGAGACTGTTAACTTGAATGAGTAACATTAGAGGCCAGCAATGAATGAGTAACAGATTAGAGAAGTTAATGAATGAGGTATCAGAGACTGAAGAGAAATGAGTAACAGATTAGAGACCCAGATTTATTGAATGCGAACTAGATTAGGAGGACTAAGAAAAAGAGTAACAGATTAGAGACTGGTTATAGATGAATCAGTAAACAGATTGGAGAACAGGTTAATGAATCAGTAGCAGATTTCAGGAGCTCAAGCTAATGATGTGTAGGACTAGTTTAAAAAAAACACGAACTAGAGATTGGTAAATGAATCAGTAAAGATTAGAGGTTAAGGGCCGAATGACGTAACAGATTTGAGGCTGTGAAGAATGAATATGTAACAGATTAGAGACCGGTTAATGAATGAGTAACAAATTAGGAGACTATCAACAAGTAATGGATTAGAGTCTAAGGTGAATCAGTAACAGACGAGGACTAAGTTGACTGAATGACAACCTAGATTAGAGACTGGTTTAAGGAAATGAGAACTATTAGGAGACTGGTTAGTGAATGAGTAAGAGATTAGAGACTGGTTGTAATAATGAGTAACAGATTAGAGACTGGATTTAATAAATCAGTAACAATTTAAGAGATACTAATGAATGAGTATGAGATTGGAGACTGGTTAATGAATAAGTGCAAATGATTAGAGATGGTTAATGTGTCGCAACATATTAGAGACTGGGGTTAATGAGTCGTAAACAGATTAGAGACATGGTTAGATGGTCAGTAACAGATTGGAGAGTAGGTTAATTTGAATCAGTAAACAGATTGGTTGATGTGGAATCAGAAACTAAATTGGGAGACTGGTTAGCGAGCCAGTAACGGATTAGATACTGGTTAACGAAATGAGTAACAGATTAGAGGTTACTGGTTAATGAATGAGTAACAGATTAGAGACTGGTTAATGAATGAGTAAGCAGATTAGAGACTGGTTAATGAATCAGTAACGATTAGAGACTGGTTAATGAATGAGTTAACAGATTGAGAGACTGGTTAATGAATCAAAGTAACAGATGGAGAAACAGGTTTGAATGAGTAGCAGATTAGAGGCCTTGGTTAATGAATCGGTAAATAGATGAAGACTGGAGTAATGAATCAGTAACAGATTAGAGACAAAAATGAATAGTAACAGATTAGAGACTGGTTAATGAATGAGTAACAGATGGGACTGGTTAATGAATCAGTAACAGATTGAGAGACTGGTTAATGAATCAGTAACAGATTAGAGCTGGTTAATGTATGGGTAACAGATTAGAGACTGAGTTAATGAATGAGTAACAGATTAGAGTCTGCTTAATGAATGAGTAAATACAAAAGAGACTAATGAATGCCAGTAGTACAGATTAGAGCTGGTTAATGAATGAGTAACAGATTAGAGACTGGTTAATGAATCAGTAACAGATTAGAGACTGTTAATAGAATCAGTAACAGATTAGAGACTACAATTTATGGGTAATCAAGTAACAGATTACAGACTAATAATGAATGAGTAAACAGAAAGACTGGTTTGAAATAGTACAGATGGAGACTGGTTAATGAATCAGTAAGAGATTAGGTGAGACTGGTTAATGAAATGAGTAAATAGACAGGTGAGACTGGTTAATGAATCAGTAACAGACAGACTGGTTAATGAAATGTGTAGCAGATTGGAGCTGGTTAACGAATGAGTAACAGGATAATAGAGACTGGTTAATGAATCAGTAACAGATTAGAGGCTGATTATGGAATGAGTAACAGATTAGAAACTGGATAATGAATCAGTAACAGATTAGTGAGACTGAGTAATAAATCAGTAACATATTAGAGACTGGTTAATGAATCAGTAACAGATTGGAGATTCTGGTTAATGAATTAGCTAACAGATGGAGACTGGTTAATGAATGAGTAACAGATTAGAGACTGGTTAAAGGAATGAGTAACAAATTAGGAGACTGGTTAATGAATCAGTAACAGATTAGAGATCTAGTTAATGAATGAATAACAGATTAGAGAGAATGGTTAAAATCCAGTAACAGACTAGCAGGACTGGTGTAATGAATAGGTAGCAGATTAAAGAGACTAGTTAAATGAATCGTAACAGATTAGAGGTTGTTAATGAATGAGTAACAGATTGAGACCGGTTAAATGAATCAGTAACAGATTAGAGACTGGTTAATGAATGAGTAACAGATTAGAGACTGGTTAATGAATGTGTAACAGATTGAGACTGGTTAATAAATGAGTAACAGATTAGAGACTTACATGTAATCGGGTAACAGATTAGAGACTGGTTAATGAATGAGTAACAGATTAGAGACTGAGTTCATGAATGAGTAACAGATAGAGACTGGTTTTAAATAATGTGTAACAGGTGTAGAACTGAGTTAGTGAGCGGGTTACAGATTAGAGACTGGTTAATGAATCAGTAACATGTTAGAGACTGGTTAATGAGTCAGTAACAGATGGGGAGACTGGTTAATGAATGTCGGTAACTTGAATTGGGGAACCGGTTAATGAGTCGGTAACAGGTTGGAAACAGAGTTAATGAATGTGTAGCAGCAGATTAGAGACTGGTTTAATGAGTCAGTTACAGATTAGAGACTACTAATTAATGAATGCAGGTAACAGATTAGAGACTGGTTATTGAGTCAGTACAGATTGGAGACTGGTTTAATGAATGTGTAACAGAATAGAGACTGGTTAATGAATGAGTAACAGATTAGAGAGGCTGGTTAATGAATCAAGTAACGAATTAGAGGGACTGGTTAATGAATGAAGTAACAGATTGGAGACTGGTTAATGAATGTTTAACAGATTAGAGAACTGGTTAATGAATGAGTAGCCACTGGTTAATGAATGAGTAACAGATTAGAGACTGGTTTAAGAAATGAGTAACAGATTAGGGAGACTGGTTTAATGAATGAGTTACAGATTAGGGACTGGTTTAAATGAATCAGTAACAGATTAGAGACTGGATAATGAGTCAGTAGATTGAAGACTGGTTTAATGGTTGTATGAGATTAGAGACTGGTTAATGAATGAGTAACAGATTGGAGGCTGGTTAATGAGTCAGTAACAGATTAGAGAAACTGGTTAATGAATGAGTAACAGATTAGAGACTGGTTAATGAATGAGTAACAGATGGAGACTGGTTAATGAATCAGTAACAGATTAGAGACTGGTTAATGAGCCAGAATGCAGAATTAGAAGACTGGTTAATAGATGAGTAACAGATTAGAAACTAGTGAATAGACCGATGAGTAACAGATTATGAGACTTGGTTAATGAATCAGTAACAGATTAGAGACTGGTTAATGAATCAGTAACAGATTAGAGACTGGTTAGTGAATGAGTAGCAGATTCGGGAGACTGGTTAATGAATCAAGTAACAGAGTAGAACTGGTTAATGAATGAGTAACTTGAGATTAGAGACTGGTTAATGAATGATAACGAATTTAAGAAACTTTGGTTATTAGACTGAGTAACAGGAGACTGGACAATGAATCAGAAACAGATTAGAGACTGGTTAATGAATCAGTAACAGATTAGAGGAGCCGATTAATGTATCAGTGTTAAGAGGCTGGATTAATGAATGAGTAACAGATTAGAGTCTGGTTAATGAATGAGTAACATATTAGAGACTGATTAATGAATGAGTAACAGATTGAGACTGATTTAATGAATCCGGTAACATATTAGAGACTGGTTAATGAATGAGTAACGAATTAGAAGACTGAATTGTAATCAGTAACAAATTAAGACTGAATTAATGAATGGTAAACAGATTAGAGACTGGTTAATGAATACAGAGTAACAGATGGAGACTGGTTGTGGGTCAGTAACAGATTAGAGACTTGGATTAATGAATGTGATAACAAGATTAGAGGCTGATTTAATGAATGAGTAACAGATACTGGTTAATGAATGAGTAACTTGAATTAAGTCTGGTTAATGAATGAGTAAGCAGATTAGAGACTGGTGTATGATGTGTAACAATGGACTGGTGTGAATGAGTAACAGATTGAGGCTAGTTTTTAAATAGTGAATTAGAGACTGGTTAATGAATCAGTAACGGAATTAAGAGACTGGTTAATGAATGAGAGTAACTGAGTTAGAGTCTGGTTATTGAATGATAACATATTGAAGACTGGTTATTGAATGAGTAATAGATTAGAGTCTGGTTAATGAATGAGTAACGAATTAGAGACAGTTAATGAATCAGTAACAGGTGCAGAGACTGGATGGCAGAGCAGTAACAGATTAGAGACTGGTTAATTATTAGGTAACAGATGGAACTGGTTAATGAATCAGTAACAGATTAGAGACTGGTTAATGAATGAGTAACAGGTTAGAGTCTGGTTAATGAGTCAGTAACATATGGACGGATTGTGGATACAGCAGATTAGAGACTGGTTAATTAATGATTTCAGTTTAGAGACTGGTTAATGAATCAGTAACATATTAGAAACTGGTTAATGAGTCAGTAACGATTGGAACTGGTTATTAAGATATGTAACAGATTAGAGACTGGTTTTTGTAATGGTAACAGATTAGAGACTGGTTAATGAATCAGTAACATATTGGGAGACTGGTTAATGAGTCAGTAACGGATGGAGACTGGTTATTGAATGAGTAACAGTTAGAGACTGTTAATGAATTAGTGAATTGAGGGCTGGTTAATGAATCAGTAACGAATTAGAGACTGGTTTGTGGTAAGTAGCAAAGTAGAAGACTGGTTAATGAATGTGTAACAGATTAGAGACTGGTTAATGAATGAGTAACAGATTAGAGACTGGTTTAAAAATGAGTAACAGATTAGAGACTGATTAATGAATCAGTATGTATTGAGACTGATTTAATGAATGAGTAACAGATGAGGCTGATTTAATGAGACTGGTTAATGAATCAGTAACGGGTGGGGCGGTTGTGAATGAGTAACGAATTGAGGAGCACAATTTTTAATGAGTGTGTAACGAATTTGAGACTGGTTGCGTGAGTAAGTAACAGAGTAGAGACTACGAGGTTAATGAATGTGTAACGAATTAGAGACTGGTAATTGTGAATGGGTAACAGATTGGGGACTGGTTTAAAAATGAGTAACAGATTGCAGAGACTGGTTATTGAATCAGTAAAGTATTAGAGACTGAGTTGAGGAATGAGTAACGGGTGAGAGGCTGAGAATTTGTGAATCGGTAACATTTGAAGACACAGAGATGATATTGAGTCAGTAACATATGGCGGCGGTTATCGATTCGGCAACAGATTAGAAGGCTGGTGTGAGTCGGGAACAGATGGAGACTGGTGTGAATGCAGTAACCGGGAGACTAGTTGTCCAGACCCAGGTAACGGGTGGGGCTAGTTATTGGGCCAGGCCAACGGATTGGGAGCTGGTTATTGAATGAGTAACGAATTGCAGGAACTGGTTAATAGACCAGGTAACGAATTAGGAACTGGTTAATGAATGAGTAACGAATTAGAGACTGGTTTGTGAATGGTAACAGATTGGGAACTGGTTAATGAATCGGCAGATGGAGAATAGTTGGTGAATGAGTAGCGAGGTGGGGCACAGTTTAATGCTTGTCGGTAACGGGTGGAGACTGAGATTGTGAATGGTAACGAATTAGAGACTGGTTAATGAATGAGTAACGAATTGGGGGCAGTTGTGAATGAGTAACATATGGAGACTAGTTGTGAATCCCAGTAACGAATTGGGAACTGGTTTGTGAATGAAGTAACATGGCCAGAGACTGAGATTTAATGAATCAGTAACGGGTAGAGACTGGTTAATGAATCAGTAACGAATTAGAGACTGGTTAATAGATCAGTAACATATTGGACTGGTTATTGGTCAGTAACATGGCCCAGGGAACTGGTTTGTGGGTCGGTAACATGTTAGAGACTGGTTTGTGAGTCGGGAGCAGATGGAGGCTGGTTTGTGGTCAGTAAAGGTGGAGACTGGTTATTGAATGGTAACGAATTGAGGCACAAGTTATTGAATGAGTGACATGAATTGGGGAGCTGGTTTGTGAATGAGTAACGAATTGGGAACTGGTTAATGAATGAGTAGAATTAGAGACTGGTTAATGAATGAGTCACAGATTGGGAGACTGGTTTGTGAATGGTAACGAATTAGAGACTGGTTAATGAATCCCGGTAACAGATGGAGAATGAATTTGTGAATGTGTGGGTGGGGCCTGGTTTGTGTATCGGTAACAGATGAGGCTGGTTGTGAATGAGTAACGAATTGGGAACTGGTTTGTGAATGAGTAACGGGTGAGGTCTGGTTGTGAATGAAGTAACATGTGGAACTGGTTATTGAATCAGTAACGGGTGGGAAACTTGGTTAATGAATCGGTAACGAATTGAAACACAATTGTCTTAGCCAGTAACGAATTGGGGGCTTGGTTGTTGAATGGTAACGAATTGAGAGTCACGGTTGGCGGAATGAGTAACATTGGGAACTGGTTATTGAACTAAAGGTAACGGGTGGGGAGTCTGGTTATTGAATGAGTAACGATTAGAGGCACAAGTTATTGAATCAGTAACGAATTGGGGAACAATTGTGGAATCAGTAACGAATTAGAGACTGGTTAATCGTCGGTAACGAATTGGGGGTGGTTATTGAATGAGTAACGGGTGAGTAGTTTGTGAATGAGTAACGAATGGAGACTGGTTTGTGGTCGGTAACGAATTAGAGGCTGGTTAATGAATGGTAGCTGAATTAGAGACTGCTGGTTTGTGAATGAGTAACGGGTGGGGCACAGTTGTGAGTGTGGCAGATTTGGGCCTGGTTGTGAATCGGTAACGGGTGGAGACTGAGATTAATGAATCCCGGTAACAGATTGAGAGACAGTTGTGAATGATATGAATTAGAAACTGGATAATGGTCCCAGTAACGAATTAGAGACTGGTTTGTGAATGAGTAACATATTAGAGACTGGTTAATGAATCAGTAACGGGTGGAATTCTGGTTAATGAATCAGTAACAGATGGAACTGAATTGTGAATGAGTAACTTGAAATTGGGAACTGGTTAATGAATGGTAGCTTAAATTAGAGACTGAGTTTGTGAATGAGTAACGAATTGCGAGGACACGGTTTATTGAATGAATAACGAATTGGGGAACTGGTTAATGAATGAGTAACGAATTGGGGAACTGGTTAATGAATGTGCTTGGCAGGTGGAGAGCCTGGTTAATGAATCGTTAACGGGTGGGGCTGGTTATTGAATGGTAACGGGTGGGGGCAAGTTGTGAGTCAGTAACGAATTAGAGACTGGTTTGTGAATGAGTAACGAATTAGAGACTGGTTTGTGAATGTGTAACCCAGATTTGAGACTGGTTGGGCCAGTAACAGATTGGGAACTGGTTAATGAATGTGTAACGAATTGGGAGACTGATTGTGAATGAGTAACAGATTAGAGACTGGTTTTAAATAATGGTAACGGGTGGGGGCTGGTT
>NW_025547320.1:0-25000 GCF_905237065.1 Salmo salar
GAGGGGGTATGGCAGCGGCTGCATGATTGTTCTGACAGGCACTGATCCGTGTTATCCGGTGGAGAAGGTGCCCTCCCGGCTGACTGTCCTGCCCCGTGTCTTTAACCATCAGCAAGTCGTTACGTCTGAAACACAGCTCACTCCTCCTCCTCATCACTATGCAAGCTCGGCACTGCTCACCAGCGCCTTGGCAAAGAACGACCCTGGGGAGAGAGAGATAAATCCAGTTGAATGACACGCAGAGAACAACAGAGACACTCTCAGACAGGGGATGCAAGTTTCTGTAAAGAATGAACATTTGACTGAACTGAGGCTCTGTCCTCCTTCACAGAATCCATTAAAAATCCATTCTCACTCAACACAGGCACTTCTTCCTTTCACTGGCTATTGATTTCTCTCAGGCGTTAGGGAGAAGAGAGTACTTCTTGTAAAACATTATGCCTACTCAGACATTGTACAATGTAAATGCATGGTAGTACAATCGCTCTCTAAATTAAATTAAGTTAAACATCCATCTTTGTTTTGCTGTGTTACTTTATCTCTGGACATTGCATAACATGTAATCAGTTTAGATTTAGTTGCATTTCATTTCTAGGTATCTGGAACAACATGTTTTGAAATGGAACAACTTTTTCGCTTCTGTTCTGTTCTGTTCTGAGAGTGTGATATAAACTGCTGTTGATGATGAGGGTTAAGAAAGTAGAGAATATAAGCTGTCCATAAGGAGTTTGTAGAGGTCTTCATAACGTGTCCATTAGTCATTTGTACACTGTCCATAAGATGTCTATAAAGAGTTCATATGATGTTAAAATGGTCTTCATAACCTGTCACAAGGAGTTCATAAAGTAACCATCCCTACCCTTCTGCAGCAGCAGTCCCAGGTAGTGTGGCCAGGTGCTGTTCTTAATAAGGTTATAACATGTCATAAGGTGTTCATAAGGTGTTCATAAAGAGTTCATAAGGTGTTCGTTCACCCCTCCTGCAGCAGCAGTCCCAGGTAGAGTGTGGCCAGGTGTTTCTCATCTACAGTCACAGTAATCTCCAGGTCCCTCAGCAGCTCAGTGTCCAGCCAGAACGACTGGTCACACAGGAAATTCTCCAGGCACCGCGCCACATAGCCTGGACATACAAACGAGACATATGTTCATAACATGTCATAAGGTGTTTATAACATGGCATATGGTGTTCGTAAGGTTCACCACGCCACATAGCCTGGAGACACAACAAAGTAAGATGAAGTTGTCCCTACATCCTGATGTAAGATCTGTTTTTTCCAGGCTGATGGTTTAGTTTAGGATCGGGTGAGGACACTGATCCGAGTTCTGCGCCTATTTGCAACTTCTAACCAGACCGGATGTAATAATCAGCCACCAGACTGTGTTAATGAGAGTTTGATCCAGGTCAGGTAGGATAGTACAGCTCACCTAGAGCCAGGTAGGTAGAGAACTTCCACATCTCCTCTACAGTCTTGAAGGTGATGACAAAGCTGTCCTTCTCAGCGTGGACAGACAGCAGACGGGCAGACAGGTCCTGTAGGGAGGCAGAAAAACCGAAGACATTGATGAAGAAACAGCGAGGATGCAGAGAAGGTCACTTTTATTCTCTACCAACCACTAGCATCTACATCAGAGAGAAACAACTTTTATCAGGACAACGGTTGGAACTGCACCTCTGGTCTAGGCGGGGTCATCTGTTTTGGCATGCCTTGAAGTCTAACCTCTAACCCCTGACCTATGACCTGTGACTAACCTTGAAGAGCTGGATGACGTCCTGACTGTTGCTCTCGACGACCCTGAGTCTGGTACGGAGCGCCTCCTGTAGCTCAGAGTCAGGTATTACACCTGAGCGCCGCCGACCGCTGAACACCAGCACCACGTCTACACACAAGCAGACACACACACTGTCAGTCTCGAGATCACAGGTGGGAGTATTGACTGCTACTGTGATATTGTAATGTAGAAATCAACATGCAGAGGTAAAACTTTTAGGAGTAACTTTTCCGAGTGTGTTACAGAGCCATTCTCAGTGAGTGTATTGTAGAGCCATGCTCAGGAAGTGTATTGTAGAGCCATTCTCAGGAAGTGTATTGTAGAGCCATTCTCAGGAAGTGTATTGTAGAGCCATTCTCAATGAAGTGTATTGTAGAGCCATTCTCAGTGAGTGTATTGTAGAGCCATTCTCAGTAAGTGTATTGTAGAGCCATTCTCAGGAAGTGTATTGTAGAGCCATGCTCAGTGAGTGTATTGTAGATCCATTCTCAGGAAGTGTATTGTAGAGCCATTCTCAGGATGTGTATTGTAGAGCCATTCTCAGGAAGTGTATTGTTAGAGCCATGCTCAGTGAGTGTAATAGAGCCATGCTCAGGGAGTGTATTGTAGAGCCATGCTCAGTGAGTGTATTGTAGAGCCATGCTCAGTGAGTGTATTGTGAGAGCCATTCTCAGTGAGTGTATTGTAGAGCCATGCTCAGTGAGTGTATTGTAGAGCCATGCTCAGTGAGTGTATTGTAGAGCCATGCTCGGGAGTGTATTGTAGAGCCATTCTCAGTGAGTGTATTGTAGAGCCATGCTCAGGAAGTGTATTGTAGAGCCATTCTCAGTGAGTGTATTGTAGAGCCATGGTCAAGGAGTGTATTGTAGAGCCATTCTCAGGAAGTGTATTGTAGAGCCATTCTCAGGAAGTGTATTGTAGAGCCATTCTCAGTGAGTGTATTGTAGAGCCATGCTCAGTGAGTGTATTGTAGAGCCATGCTCAGTGAGTGTATTGTAGAGCCATTCTCAGGAAGTGTATTGTAGAGCCATTCTCAGGAAGTGTATTGTAGAGACATTCTCAGTGAGTGTATTGTAGAGTCATTCTCAGGAAGTGTATTGTAGAGCCATGCTCAGGGAGTGTATTGTAGAGCCATGCTCAGGGAGGTATTGTAGAGCCATTCTCAGTGAGTGTATTGTAGAGCCATTCTCAGTGAGTGTATTGTAGAGCCATTCTCAGGGAGGTATTGTAGAGCCATGCTCAGGGAGTGTATTGTGAGCCATGCTCAGTGAGTGTATTGTGAGAGCCATTCTCAGGGAGTGTATTGTAGATCCATGCTCAGTGAGTGTATTGTAGAGCCATTCTCAGGAAGTGTATTGTAGAGCCATTCTCAGGGGAGTGTATTGTAGAGCCATGCTCAGTGAGTGTATTGTAGAGCCATTCTCAGGGAGTGTATTGTAGAGCCATTCTCAGTGTGTGTATTGTAGAGCCATTCTCAGGGAGTGTATTGTATAGCCATGCTCAGTGAGTGTATTGTAGAGCCATTCTCAGTGTGTGTATTGTAGAGCCATTCTCAGAGAGTGTATTGTAGAGCCATTCTCAGGAAGTGTATTGTAGAGCCATTCTCAGGGAGTGTATTGTAGAGCCATGCTCAGGGAGTGTATTGTTGAGCCATTCTCAGTGAGTGTATTGTAGAGCCATGCTCAGTGAGTGTATTGTAGAGCCATTCTCAGGAAGTGTATTGTAGAGCCATGCTCAGTGAGTGTATTGTAGAGCCAAGCTCAGTGAGTGTATTGTAGAGCCATTCTCAGGAAGTGTATTGTAGAGCCATTCTCAGGGAGTGTATTGTAGAGCCATTCTCAGGGAGTGTATTGTAGAGCCATTCTCAGGGAGTGTATTGTAGAGCCATTCTCAGGGAGTGTATTGTAGAGCCATTCTCAGGGAGTGTATTGTAGAGCCATTCTCAGGAAGTGTATATTAGAGCCATTCTCAGGAAGTGTATTGTAGAGCCATTCTCAGGGAGTGTATTGTAGAGCCATTCTCAGTGAGCTCATATAACACAGCAGCTGCTGCGTGTGTCAGTGTTAGACTAGGAATAACATAGCTATTACAGCCTTGAGTGACTCTTAGTGGAGTTTTAAAGGGACCCTTTAACATTAGGTCCATTTGGGGGAGAGCTACACTGGAACCTGCTGGAGGAAAGACACAGAGAACCGTAGAGTAGCTACGTTGCTGTGTCGACAGTAACGTTAACATTAAAGTCAGTTTTCTTACAGGATGTTGACATACTGTACAAACAGACAACATGAACGATACAGTGATTATATAGACGACTGTATAGAATACAGACAGGGTCAATAGAGGTGTAATGACAGCATCAACACAAACAGATCCACAATAAGCATCACACCACACAGCCATGACCAGCAGCTTTTAACACCGCAACGTTAGCAGTTAACACATCCATAGCAGGAATAGAGAGAGAAACACCCTGGCTGTCCCAAATAGCACCGTGTGGGTCAAAAGTAGCACCTATAGGTATTAGGGTACCATTTGGAACACATCCGTACAGAGTATCTGTGAGTAGAACAGTACCTGAGGAGAACCTCTCTCCCACGGCCAGTGACACGGTGCTTCCTCTGGTGAACGCCTCCTTCCTCTTCCAGTAACTATCCGACTCTACCTCCCCGCTCCCAGACTCCACCCCTGGAGAAGACAGGAAACAGAGGTCAGGTCAGGTCAGAGGAACCCTCAGGAAGGAACGGGTGAGACAGTTGTTTCGGGGGGGTTGATTTAAAATAGACTTTTGTGTCAGCTACATGTGATCTGTATGCAAGTGCAAGATCATCGAGCAACCTTGTTTTGTGACAACTGTGAAGAGGGAATGGAGACCACAATGCTTCATCGTATATCCTTCTGGAATGCAAACCAGTCAAGGTAACCAGACAAAGTGACCGAATTGGAGGTTTGACTCTGTTACTGTATGAGGAACCATTCACACTAAAAGTTACATATCTGCTGGTGTACAGTATATTCTGTGGTCCAGCTGATGAGGATTTCAACAGAGATTAGTCTGTTTCCTCCAGAACATCAACAGAACATAAATTGTCTATCAAAGCCCACCCATCTATTAACATACTGCCTCTCCCAGATGGTCTATTATAATATAACGACCTGCTTGAGCTGTCCTGACAGGGCTTTGTGACCGCTGGAGGCTTCCCCGTGTTGTGTGACACACACTTGCACGCGCAAACACACACACACACACACACACACACACACACACACACACACACACACACACAGAAACACATAAAAACAATCAAAAAGGCTTCATGAGCAGCTGGGCTGGCTTCCCCATGTTGTTGTCACATTGTACAGAGAGGATGTCTCAACACTTCCTCAACCTGGGACTGTTGAGGTTATTGTGTAATACAATGTTTCATTGTTTGCTACAGTACACATCCAGAAGCATTCAAACTCAACATTTGTCTGGGCAATATAACTCATGCAGGACTTAATTGGGATAGAAACAGCTGGATGTTTTGTGTCATCGAACGCTTTAAGGCTTTTACTGTAGTTACCTGGATTCATGACATCATTCCCTGGGAAGTGCTGATTGGTTCCCGCTAGTGTGTACGGTGGTTCTCTCCATAGTGCATCCAGCTCAGCAGGGGAGATGTCTGGGAGGGGGGAAGGAGATAAGTGTTACACACATCAGTAAAGGGTCGCGTTCCCCTGATCAGACGTTGCATGCATCAACCAATGGTTGCGTGCCATGTCATCAACTTTGCCGCCAGGCACCAGATTGTTATAACATATGAAGTGGTTAGCTAATGAATAAAATGTCTATCCAGGCATGTGTAAGATCTGACATGCGACAGCAATGCCTGGGCAGAGCATGCCCAGTGTCTGGGAATGGGGAAGGAAATTAGTGTAACACACATCAGTAAATGTCTGGGAGGGAGAAATGATATTAGTGGGACACACCCACCAGCAAATGTCGGGGAAGGAGATTAGTGTAACACAAAGTAGTAAACATCATCAAGGGGTGAATGTCAATGGTCTAAAGTGGATTCCTCTTTATATCTCCATCAATACTCTGATGAGGGGAAGGACACAAGGAAGGACACATTTACTAGTCCTGAAAGAAGATTGTTTTGAAAACGTTGTTGTATCACAAACAGATCACATTTGGGACCAAACAGCAAACAGTGAACAGACATGCATCGTCTTTACCAGAAAAGCAAATAGCCATCAGATAAAGTAAAACTGCATTTCTTAATCCTGGCCCTGGGGACCACAAGGAGTGCAAATGTTTGTTTTTGCCCTAGCGCTATGGCCTCACCAGCCACCCTGATCTACAGACAGATACTAGCACTATGGCCTCACCAGCCACCCTGATCTACAGACAGATACTAGCACTATGGCCTCACCAGCCACCCTGATCTACAGACAGATACTAGCACTATGGCCTCACCAGCCACCCTGATCTACAGACAGATACTAGCACTATGGCCTCACCAGCCACCCCTGATCTACAGACAGCTACTAGCACTATGGCCTCACCAGCCACCCTGATCTACAGACAGCTACTAGCACTATGGCCTCACCAGCCACCCTGATCTACAGACAGATACTAGCACTATGGCCTCACCAGCCACCCTGATCTACAGACAGCTACTAGCACTATGGCCTCACCAGCCACCCTGATCTACAGACAGATACTAGCACTATGGCCTCACCAGCCACCCTGATCTACAGACAGATACTAGCACTATGGCCTCACCAGCTACCCTGATCTACAGACAGCTACTAGCACTATGGCCTCACCAGCCACCCTGATCTACAGACAGATACTAGCACTATGGCCTCACCAGCCACCCTGATCTACAGACAGATACTAGCACTATGGCCTCACCAGCCACCCTGATCTACAGACAGCTACTAGCACTATGGCCTCACCAGCCACCCTGATCTACAGACAGATACTAACACTATGGCCTTACCAGCCACCCCTGATCTAGAGACAGATACTAGCACTATGGCCTCACCAGCCACCCTGATCTACAGACAGCTACTAGCACTATGGCCTCACCAGCCACCCTGATCTACAGACAGCTACTAGCACTATGGCCTCACCAGCCACCCCTGATCTACAGACAGATACTAGCACTATGGCCTCACCAGCCACCCTGATCTACAGACAGATACTAGCACTATGGCCTCACCAGCCACCCTGATCTACAGACAGATACTAGCACTATGGCCTCACCAGCCACCCTGATCTACAGACAGATACTAGCACTATGGCCTCACCAGCCACCCTGATCTACAGACAGCTACTAGCACTATGGCCTCACCCAGCCACCCTGATCTACAGACAGCTACTAGCACTATGGCCTCACCAGCCACCCTGATCTACAGACAGCTACTAGCACTATGGCCTCACCAGCCACCCTGATCTACAGACAGATACTAGCACTATGGCCTCACCAGCCACCCTGATCTACAGACAGATACTAGCACTATGGCCTCACCAGCCACCCTGATCTACAGACAGATACTAGCACTATGGCCTCACCAGCTACCCTGATCTACAGACAGATACTAGCACTATGGCCTCACCAGCCACCCTGATCTACAGACAGATACTAGCACTATGGCCTCACCAGCCACCCTGATCTACAGACAGCTACTAGCACTATGGCCTCACCAGCCACCCTGATCTACAGACAGCTACTAGCACTATGGCCTCACCAGCCACGCTGATCTACAGACAGCTACTAGCACTATGGCCTCACCAGCCACCCTGATCTACAGACAGATACTAGCACTATGGCCTCACCAGCCACCCTGATCTACAGACAGATACTAGCACTATGGCCTCACCAGCCACCCTGATCTACAGACAGATACTAGCACTATGGCCTCACCAGCCACCCTGATCTACAGACAGATACTAGCACTATGGCCTCACCAGCCACCCTGATCTACAGACAGATACTAGCACTATGGCCTCACCAGCCACCCTGATCTACAGACAGCTACTAGCACTATGGCCTCACCAGCCACCCTGATCTACAGACAGATACTAGCACTATGGCCTCACCAGCCACCCTGATCTACAGACAGATACTAGCACTATGGCCTCACCAGCCACCCTGATCTACAGACAGCTACTAGCACTATGGCCTCACCAGCCACCCTGATCTACAGACAGCTACTAGCACTATGGCCTCACCAGCCACCCTGATCTACAGACAGATACTAGCACTATGGCCTCACCAGCCACCCTGATCTACAGACAGATACTAGCACTATGGCCTCACCAGCCACCCTGATCTACAGACAGCTACTAGCACTATGGCCTCACCAGCCACCCTGATCTACAGACAGCTACTAGCACTATGGCCTCACCAGCCACCCTGATCTACAGACAGCTACTAGCACTATGGCCTCACCAGCCACGCTGATCTACAGACAGATACTAGCACTACACACCTGGTTCAAATAATTGAAGCTTGATGATGAGTTGATTATTAGATGTAGATGTGTAGTGCTCGGGCAATAACACAAATGTGTACCCCCTGGTGTCCAGGGACCAGGATTGGAAAGCGCTGTGGTAAGAGTCGACAGGGGAAGGGAAACACAATGACCCACAGACACACGTCTGCACTGGCATCATCAGCCAAAAACCCCACACATCACTGAGCGTTACCCATGAGACAACAGCTCAGTAAGACGAGAGAACATTCAGACCAGAACACACTCAGACAAGAACAAGCATGCCCTCTAAATACAACAAAACAACGGTCAGCCTTTGTGTATTGTATACAAAACTGCATTGGTAAGCCACGGCTGACGGTCAATGTCACAATTGTCTTCATGTTTTTTGAACTTGTCATAATAGTGGTAATATTACCGAACATAGCAGAGAGACTCTCTACACTGGACAAAGCATAAAGACAATACACAATGATTGACTGATCTGTTATCCTGCACTTAGACACAGAACACAACGAACTGCACAGTTTAGTAACAATGTGACTGACAGTACTGCCACTACAGTACACACAACAAGCACAATCAGACACCACCTAACACAGCGTCACACTGACACACCATGCCCTGTACTATACTATACCTTCATGGGATAGCCTGTTACCCATATCATATAGATATACCTACAGCAGCAGTGTCTGTCTGAACGAGACAGTTACTGCTCTCTGTCTTCTCATGTTAGTGACCGACTAGCCTCAGCTCCAGGCTGTGGGTACTGACGGCAAGGTGACGTGGAACCAACCTGGGAAGAAAGGGCAGCGTTTGAGGAGCGGAGAGCAGCAGGAGGATGAGGAGGCCCGGAGAGGAGGGAAACAGCACCATGTGTACCAGCAGCTTACAGCTCCTAGAAATCAATGATGCCAACTGTTCTCAGCTACTAGGCTTTCAGACTGTCTGGCGGTTTGGCAGTCTGGCTCTGTCTATCTTTCTCTGAGGCAACACTCACTGTCACTCTCTCTTGTTCTGAGCTATCTCTCTCTCTCTCTCTCTCTCTCTCCAGTGTAGGATGTCTGCTCTGTCACTCTCTGCAGAGCTTCTTCCTGTATCTCTATCACCCCATCAATTCTCTCTCTCATTCTCTCTCCTTTCTTTCTCTGGAAATTCATCTCTCCCGTCTACCCCCCCTCCACCACCCACCTCTCTCTCTCTCTCTCTCTCTAGCTGCTGCCCAGTCTATGAACACAAAGCACTCTCTTCTGATGGCATGTGTGTGTTGGCTGGTCAGTGAGAGAGAGTGTGTGTATGGTCACTGAGTGTGTGTGTTTGTGTGTATGGTCACTGAGTGTGTGTGTGTTTGTGTGTATGGTCACTGAGTGTGTGTGTGTGTGTTTGTGTGTATGGTCACTGAGTGTGTGTGTGCGTGTGTGTGTATGGTCCCTGAGTGTGTGTTTGCGTGTGACTCCTTACTGTAAGTCTCTCTGGATAAGAGCGTCTACTAAATGACTCACTACTGTAAGTCTCTCTGGATAAGAGCATCTGCTAAATGACTAAAATGTAAGTATTGAAACATCATGTTGTAGCACTACTGAATCAAGAGTTGTGCAACACCTTGCCAGAAACAGGAATCATTATCAAAACAGTTTGAAAATATTTGTATGGTGTTTTGAGTCCAGTTAAGTGCAGAATTTTCCAAATGTTGTAAATGGGATTCCCTCCTCTTATTGTTTATTCCCTCCTCTTATTGTTTATTCCCTCCTCTTATTGTTTATTCCCTCCTCTTATTGTTTATTCCCTGCTCTTATTGTTTATTCCCTCCTCTTATTGTTTATTCCCTCCTCTTATTGTTTATTCCCTCCTCTTATTGTTTATTCCCTCCTCTTATTGTTTATTCCCTGCTCTTATTGTTTATTCCCTCCTCTTATTGTTTATTCCCTCCTCTTATTGTTTATTCCCTCCTCTTATTGTTTATTCCCTGCTCTTATTGTTTATTCCCTGCTCTTATTGTTTATTCCCTCCTCTTATTGTTTATTCCCTCCTCTTATTGTTTATTCCCTGCTCTTATTGTTTATTCCCTCCTCTTATTGTTTATTCCCTCCTCTTATTGTTTATTCCCTCCTCTTATTGTTTATTCCCTGCTCTTATTGTTTATTCCCTGCTCTTATTGTTTATTCCCTCCTCTTATTGTTTATTCCCTGCTCTTATTGTTTATTCCCTGCTCTTATTGTTTATTTCCTGATCTTATTGTTTATTCCCTGTTCTTATTGTTTATTCCCTCCTCTTATTGTTTATTCCCTCCTCTTATTGTTTATTCCCTCCTCTTATTGTTTATTCCCTGCTCTTATTGTTTATTCCCTGTTCTTATTGTTTATTTCCTGATCTTATTGTTTATTCCCTCCTCTTATTGTTTATTCCCTGCTCTTATTGTTTATTCCCTCCTCTTATTGTTTATTCCCTGCTCTTATTGTTTATTCCCTGTTCTTATTGTTTATTTCCTGATCTTATTGTTTATTCCCTCCTCTTATTGTTTATTCCCTGCTCTTATATGGTGTGTTGATAAACTCAAGCCAGCAGTATTAACTAAAAAGCAGGCCCTAATTTGCACAAACAAACGAATGCAAAACTACATCTAGCATAAAGAAAACTGATCAATGAATGCTTGCCTTGGACTATTAGCATAGCAGCCATTAGCGGCCGAAATGCTACACAAAACCAGTGGTGGAAAAAGTACCCAATTGTCATACTTGTGTAAAAGTATAGATACCTTAAAAGAAAGTTACTCAAGTTAAAGTCACCCCGTACAATACTACTTGAGTAAAAGTCTAAAAGTATTTGGTTTTAAATATACATAAGTATAAAAGGTTAATTACATTTTTTTAATATACTTAAGTATCAAAAGTGAAAGTAAAAGTATACATTTCAAATTCCTTAAATTAATCAAAGTGGACGGCACCATGTTCTTGTTTTTAATTACAGATAGCCAGGGTCACACTCCAACACTAAGACATTATTTACAGATAGCCAGGGTCACACTCCAACACTCAGACATTATTTACAGATAGCCAGGGTCACACTCCAACACTCAGACATTATTAACAGATAGCCAGGGTCACACTCCAACACTCAGACATTATTTACAGATAGCCAGGGGACAACTCCAACACTCAGACATTATTTACAGATAGCCAGGGTCACACTCCAACACTCAGACATTATTTACAGATAGCCAGGGGACAACTCCAACACTCAGACATTATTTACAGATTGCCAGGGTCACAGTCCAACACTCAGACATTGTTTACAAAAGATGCATTTGTGTTTAGTGAGTCTGCCAGGCCAGAGGCGGTAGGGATGACCAGGGATGTTCTCTGTTTAGTGAGTCCGCCAGGCCAGAGGCAGTAGGGATGACCAGGGATGTTCTCTGTTTAGTGAGTCCGCCAGGCCAGAGGCAGTAGGGATGACCAGGGATGTTCTCTCTTTAGTGAGTCCGCCAGGCCAGAGGCAGTAGGGATGACCAGGGATGTTCTCTGTTTAGTGAGTCCGCCAGGCCAGAGGCAGTAGGGATGACCAGGGATGTTCTCTGTTTAGTGAGTCCTCCAGGCCAGAGGCAGTAGGGATGACCACGTATTCTCCTGATAAGTGCATGAATTTTACAATCTTCTTGCTCTGCTAAGCATTCAAAATGTATTGAGTACTTTGGGTTGTCAGGGAACGCGTATGGAGTAAAAAGTACAATATTTTCTTTAGGAATGTAGTGAAGTAAAAGTAAAAGTTGTCAAAAATTTATATAGTAAAGTAAAGTACAGATACCCCAAAAACAACTCAAGTAGTACTTTAAAGTACTTTACACCACCGCACAAAACACATGTTCTTGTTAAGTGAATTCCTCTTCTTTTCTCTTCTTCGATGTGATAACATTTGGTACTCACATTTTAATTGACGCACACTTTCTTGGATTGTTTCGGAGAGTCTCACCTGAGTGTTTGGTGTGCTCTCACCTGTCTGAGTTCATGAAGGACCAAATAGAGGGGAAGCGCCCGCAAACTCTCCTGTTTTTACACTTGACCATAGAGTGATCTATAGGGCACTCAGCCACGCGGAGATATGGTTGAGTGGGTAACATTCCAAACTAATTTGCTATCTTAATAACGTCCCACAAGTCAGGGGTTCAAATTTCCGCTTGTCCCACTTTCACTCCTTCTCTGTATCCTCATGTTTCTAATCTGTGTATATAAAGCATTGAAGATATAAAGGTGGAATTCCACACAGAAAAAGCTGGAATTCCTATTCAGACTTGAGATCAGTTGACTTAACATGGACTTATGTCAAATAATGCCCATATTTTATTCACTCAAGTCCATGTTCAGTCTATATATCTCAAGTCTGAATAGTGCCCTATGTGCTCAGTGTAACAAGGGTGGTTCAACACAACAGTTAAGACTGAAGACTGGCTGAGTGGACAGTGTTTTGACAAGCAGGAGACCCGGATTCAAATCCATGTTGTCATACACACAACAGCTTTATGGTGTACATGTTGTCTCTGCTATAAGTTAGACATGTTGTCTCTGCTATAAACTGGACATGTTGTCTCTGCTATAAGTTGGACATGTTGTCTCTGCTATAAGTTGGACATGTTGTCTCTGCTATAAGTTGGACATGTTGTCTCTGCTATAAACTGGACATGTTGTCTCTGCTATAAACTGGACATGTTGTCTCTGCTATAAACTGGACATGTTGTCTCTGCTATGAGTTGGACATGTTGTCTCTGCTATAAGTTAGACATGTTGTCTCTGCTATAAGTTGGACATGTTGTCTCTGTTATAAGTTGGACATGTTGTCTCTGCTATAAGTTGGACATGTTGTCTCTGCTATAAGTTGGACATGTTGTCTCTGCTATAAGTTGGACATGTTGTCTCTGCTATAAGTTGGACATGTTGTCTCTGCTATAAACTGGACATGTTGTCTCTGCTATAAGTTGGACATGTTGTCTCTGCTATAAGTTGGACATGTTGTCTCTGTTATAAATTGGACATGTTGTCTCTGCTATAAGTTGGACATGTTGTCTCTGCTATAAGTTGGACATGTTGTCTCTGCTATAAGTTAGACATGTTGTCTCTGCTATAAGTTGGACATGTTGTCTCCGCTATAAGTTAGACATGTTGTCTCTGCTATAAACTGGACATGTTGTCTCTGCTATAAGTTAGACATGTTGTCTCTGTTATAAACTGGACATGTTGTCTCTGCTATAAACTGGACATGTTGTCTCTGCTATAAGTTAGACATGTTGTCTCTGTTATAAACTGGACATGTTGTCTCTGCTATAAACTGGACATGTTATCTCTGCTATAAACTGGACATGTTGTCTCTGCTATAAGTTAGACATGTTGTCTCTGCTATAAGTTGGGACATGTTGTCTCTGCTATAAGTTGGACATGTTGTCTCTGCTATAAACTGGACATGTTGTCTCTGCTATAAGTTGGACATGTTGTCTCTGTTATAAGTTGGGACATGTTGTCTCTGCTATAAACTGGACATGTTGTCTCCGCTATGAGTTAGACATGTTGTCTCTGTTATAAGTTGGACATGTTGTCTCTGCTATAAACTGGACATGTTGTCTCTGCTATAAACTGGACATGTTGTCTCTGCTATAAGTTGGACATGTTGTCTCTGCTATAAGTTGGGACATGTTGTCTCTGCTATAAACTGGACATGTTGTCTCTGCTATAAATTGGACATGTTGTCTCTGCTATAAGTTGGGACATGTTGTCTCTGCTATAAGTTGGGACATGTTGTCTCTGCTATAAGTTGGGACATGTTGTCTCTGCTATAAGTTGGGACATGTTGTCTCTGCTATAAGTTGGGACATGTTGTCTCTGTTATAAACTGGACATGTTGTCTCTGCTATAAGTTAGACATGTTGTCTCTGCTATAAGTTGGGACATGTTGTCTCTGCTATAAGTTGGACATGTTGTCTCTGCTATAAACTGGACATGTTGTCTCTGCTATAAGTTAGACATGTTGTCTCTGCTATAAGTTGGGACATGTTGTCTCTGCTATAAGTTGGACATGTTGTCTCTGCTATAAACTGGACATGTTGTCTCTGCTATAAGTTGGACATGTTGTCTCTGTTATAAGTTGGACATGTTATCTCTGCTATAAACTGGACATGTTGTCTCTGCTATAAGTTGGACATGTTATCTCTGCTATAAGTTGGACATGTTGTCTCTGCTATAAGTTGGACATGTTATCTCTGCTATAAGTTGGACATGTTGTCTCTGCTATAAGTTGGACATGTTGTCTCTGCTATAAGTTGGACATGTTGTCTCTGCTATAAGTTGGGACATGTTGTCTCTGCTATAAGTTGGACATGTTATCTCTGCTATAAGTTGGACATGTTGTCTCTGCTATAAGTTGGACATGTTGTCTCTGTTATAAGTTGGACATGTTATCTCTGCTATAAGTTGGACATGTTGTCTCTGCTATAAGTTGGACATGTTATCTCTGCTATAAGTTGGACATGTTGTCTCTGCTATAAGTTGGACATGTTGTCTCTGCTATAAGTTGGACATGTTGTCTCTGCTATAAGTTGGGACATGTTGTCTCTGCTATAAGTTGGACATGTTATCTCTGCTATAAGTTGGACATGTTGTCTCTGCTATAAGTTGGACATGTTGTCTCTGCTATAAGTTGGACATGTTGTCTCTGCTATAAGTTGGACATGTTGTCTCTGCTATAAGTTGGACATGTTGTCTCTGCTATAAACTGGACATGTTGTCTCTGCTATAAGTTGGACATGTTGTCTCTGCTATAAGTTGGACATGTTATCTCTGCTATAAACTGGACATGTTGTCTCTCTTATAAGTTGGACATGTTGTCTCTGCTATAAGTTGGACATGTTGTCTCTGCTATAAGTTGGACATGTTGTCTCTGCTATAAGTTGGACATGTTGTCTCTGCTATAAGTTGGACATGTTATCTCTGCTATAAACTGGACATGTTGTCTCTCTTATAAGTTGGACATGTTGTCTCTGCTATAAGTTGGACATGTTGTCTCTGCTATAAGTTGGGACATGTTGTCTCTGCTATAAGTTGGACATGTTGTCTCTGCTATAAACTGGACATGTTGTCTCTCTTATAAGTTGGACATGTTATCTCTGCTATAAGTTGGGACATGTTGTCTCTGCTATAAGTTGGACATGTTGTCTCTGCTATAAGTTGGACATGTTGTCTCTGCTATAAGTTGGGACATGTTGTCTCTGTTATAAACTGGACATGTTGTCTCTGCTATAAGTTGGACATGTTGTCTCTGCTATAAGTTGGGACATGTTGTCTCTGTTATAAGTTGGACATGTTGTCTCTGCTATAAACTGGACATGTTGTCTCTGCTATAAATTGGACATGTTATCTTTGCTATAAGTTGGGACATGTTGTCTCTGCTATAAGTTGGACATGTTGTCTCTGCTATAAACTGGACATGTTGTCTCTGCTATAAATTGGACATGTTATCTTTGCTATAAGTTGGGACATGTTGTCTCTGCTATAAGTTGGACATGTCGTCTCTGCTATAAGTTGGACATGTTGTCTCCGCTATAAGTTAGACATGTTGTCTCTGCTATAAACTGGACATGTTGTCTCTGCTATAAGTTGGACATGTTGTCTCTGCTATAAGTTGGACATGTTGTCTCTGCTATAAACTGGACATGTTGTCTCTGCTATAAACTGGACATGTTGTCTCTGCTATAAGTTGGGACATGTTGTCTCTGCTATAAGTTGGACATGTTGTCTCTGCTATAAACTGGACATGTTGTCTCTCTTATAAGTTGGACATGTTGTCTCTGCTATAAGTTGGACATGTTGTCTCTGTTATGAGTTGGACATGTTGTCTCTGCTATAAGTTGGACATGTTGTCTCTGCTATAAACTGGACATGTTGTCTCTCTTATAAGTTGGACATGTTGTCTCTGCTATAAACTGGACATGTTGTCTCTGTTATGAGTTGGACATGTTGTCTCTGCTATAAATTGGACATGTTATCTCTGCTATAAACTGGACATGTTGTCTCTGCTATAAGTTGGGACATGTTGTCTCTGCTATAAGTTGGACATGTTGTCTCTGTTATAAACTGGACATGTTGTCTCTGCTATAAGTTAGACATGTTGTCTCTGCTATAAGTTGGGACATGTTGTCTCTGCTATAAGTTGGGACATGTTGTCTCTGCTTTATGCATGTTACATAACCCTAAACATTTTGAATGTAACATCATTTATAATCTCACAATGAGCCTGGCAACTGTAGTAGTAATGAGTGCTATTGCCTTTCCTAGGAAAAGTATTACATTCCCACTGTCCTCTTTAGACATATTCCAGAAAAGTTGGACAAATATGACAGCTCTGTCTATTAATCTCAATACATTTCTAAAATGTGTCACTCGAAATGAATGTATAAAAATATTATTGTAATTTGATGCTGACTTTTACATTTTCTGAAACCCCAGAAAGGCGTTTTCACAGCTCTCTCTTAAAAACACCCATATTACCAGAGTGTACCTTGAGATTAATTCAAATGTCTGCCACAGTACAGTTTCAGAGTACTTCCATTCTGTTTTAAACACATTCTACTGTATGTATCAAAACACATTGGGTTCACATTCAAACAGATGTTAGCTTAGGAGAACTACTTCTCATGGTTTCAGTAGACAATCAGGTGTTCAAATCAAATCACAATTTATTGGTCACATATGTAAGAGTATAGCTTCCGTCCCTCTCCTCACCCCAACCTGGGCTTGAACCAGGGACCCTCTGCACACATCAACAACTGACACCCACGAAGCATCGTTACCCATCGTGCCACAAAAGCCGCGGCCCTTGCAGAGCAAGGGGAACAACTACTTCAGGTCTCAGAGCGAGTGACGTCACCCGATTGAAACGTTATTAGCGCGCACCACCGCTAACTAACTAGCCATTTCACATCGGTTACACATACACATATTTAGCAGATGTTATTGCGGGTGTAGTGAAATGCTTGTGTTCCTAGTTCCCAACAGTGCAGTAGTATGTTTTGAGTCTTTCTATTTTAACAGCGTGGAAACATCAACCCAATGCAAATGGCCTCCTGTCCACTTCTCTCTCTGTCTCGCTGTCATCCATTTTTTGTTCAGGTTAAAGTGAAGAAAAGAAGGATGAGGATGCTCCTTCTCTAGAAACATCACTGGTCCACGGCAGTGTCCCAAATGGCACTCTATATCCCTCTGTAGTGCACTACGTTTCACCACAGCCTTATGGGCCTTGGTCAAAAGTGTGCACTTCATAGGGAATAAGGTAGCATTTGGGATGAAACCCCGTGTCCTGATTGAATGGGTGTGATTCTTGTGTGTCAGACAGCTGTAAACAGCCTGAAGGTGTGTCGGGTCAGAACCTCTTAGAGGAGAAACAACACTGTTTCCAGACACTTCCAGACACATTACAGATAAATCTAACAGAGCAGGATGTGTCCCAAATGGAACCCTATTCCCTATTTAGTTCACTACTTTTTACCAGAGCCCAATATGGTCAAAAACCCTATCAGAAGCCCTATCAAAAACCCTATCAGAAACCATATCAGAAGCCCTATCAGAAGCCCTATCAGAAGCCCTATCAGAAGCCCTATCAGAAGCCATATCAAAAATCCTATCAGAAGCCCTATCAGAAGCCCTATCAGAAGCCCTATCAAAAACCCTATCAGAAGCCATATCAGAAGCCCTATCAAAAGCCCTATCAAAAACCCTATCAAAAACCCATATCAGAAGCCATATCAGAAGCCCTATCAAAAACCCTATCAGAAGCCCTATCAGAAGAGCAAAACGTGGAAATGACACGGGCAAGAGTCTAACAGAGAATACATACCAATATCTTCATCATCATATCACAGACTGGATCATACTGGTTATATTGATGGAACAATCAGTCATCTGATTCTAATGTAGCCTACTGTACCAGTCAAACGTTTGGACACACCTACTCATTCAAGGGTTTTTCTTTATTTTTACTATTTTCTACATTGTAGAATAATAGTGAAGACAATAAACTAAGAAATAACACATATGGAATCATGTAGTAATCAAAAAAGTGAGTTTATTCAAAGTAGCCACAGGAAATAAGGAAACTGTATGGCTGTGGGGTAAGTGTGTGTGAAATGGATGTCAGTGAGGTACAGGGGTAACATGAGACAGACAGGGGGCTCTAAGTTTAGCCTAACCACCTGGTACAACACACGCCTGTGTGGCCGTGACTGAACTACTTTTGGGAGATTCCCTCACTGTAGTACAGAAAAACACACTTCTCTATTGCAAATCCTAGTCTAACGATCACACATTATCCATTGATCTCTTTAATTGGCTATGCCCTCAGAGGGGAATGGCATATATAGAGAGAGAGAGACAGAGAGAGAGAGAGAGCGAGAGAGAGACTGTTACGTCATGCCAATAAAGCTAATTTTATTTTATTGAGAGAGAGAGGGAGAGGAGAGAGAGAGAGAGAGAGAGAGAGAGAGAGAGAGAGACTGTTACGTTATGCCCATAAAGAAAATGTAATTTAATTGAGAGAGGGAGAGAGAGAGAGAGAGAGAGAGAGAGAGAGAGAGTAGGACTAACACAAACAGCATAAGTTCCAGACAAAATGGGACTCAAACATACTCAATACAGCCAGATAGAGAGAAGAGAGTGTGTCTCACCTCTGTCCTGCTGTCTGCTCTCTCCTGTCACTTCATTCGTCATGAGGGTGGTATTGGTACAGTAGTCCAGTATAGTAGTCCCAGTGTGTCCTCAGTCTGTTTACCCCCAGTGAGGGAAACTTTCCCCTCCACCAGGTTAAAGCCCAGTCATTCTGCTCCTGTCCCTGTGTTTGGAAAGAGCAACGGACTGTAATGAACGCAGCCGGGAGAGTTTCTGACAGTGTGTGAGAACAGAGTGTGTGACAGTGTGTGAGAAGAGAGTGTGTTTGTGAGAAGATAATGTGTGTATGTCAGGGGCAGCATAACTCCGACAACTGAGGAAGTACTGAAACTCCTCCCCCTCGACTAACTTCTATGGGACAGGGTTTCCACTAGATAACAACCATTAAGTCAGATTCCACAGTCACAAAGTAAAAAAAAAAGCCACAAAAAACCCCCCAAAAAATAAATATAAAAAAGAGAAATTGTAGAAATGGGCAGGGTTTAGCCATCATTCTAACTTTGGGGCTGTGTTAACTAGTGATGAGTCTTAACACATGCTGCGGTAATGTCCAACATGTAATGTTTTATTTTATATCAAGTTGAGTCTGAAGTCATCAAATTTGTGTCTCGAGTCCACAACTCTGTTGACGACCATGGGACGGTGCACCTCTCTCTATCTCGCATTCTTTCTTTCTCTCTCTCTTTCTTTCTCTCTCTCGCTTTCTCGCTTTCTTTCTTTCTTTTTCTCTCTCTTTTCCTCCCTCCTCTCTCTCTCTGTCTCCCCTTTCTCTTGTACTCGCTGTCTTTCCAGAATATCCCTCACCCCCTTCTGAACTCCTCTATAGTGTTGATAGTGTGTTACAGGTCAATAGCTACAACAGGTACTGGTATACACAAACAATATTTTCCTTTCCAAGTTGCCATAAACAGATATGAATGTGGGTACAGCAAACAACATTTACAGACACTTCCTCATTCCTGCCATTGATCCAACCAGTCAGGTTTGACATGTTAGTAACAGGGAGCATAAAGGCAATGACACCCCTATTCCCTGTGGGCCCTGGACAAAAGTAGCGCACTATAAAGGAAATAGGGTGCCATTTGGGACGTATAATAGAACTGAGCCAGTAAAACTTAAATTGGTCACGCCTTGGTGTAGGTCATCAGGCCACATTCCAAAGGTGTCTCTCTCTTCTTTCTTTCTCTCTCTCTTCTCTCTCTCCTCTCTCTCTTTCTCAACTATTTACTCTTTCACTTTCTGACTTTTCTCTGTAGACAGATTATAAACCCACTGTGTATTCTTCGTTGTGTGTGTGTGTGAGTATCTGTGTTTCTCTGTGTTTGGTTAAATATAAACTCTGGAACTGGTTGTATCTCTGGCCCCAGTGAGCCTTGAGAAAGTCACCCTGAGAAAGAATAACACACTGAACACGTGACCACAGAATTCAGGATTAGCTGCACAGGCCACTCTGTGTCTGTGTCTGTGTGTAGGGTAGGGTGGGTAACAGTGTCTGTGTGTAGGGTAGGGTGGGTAACAGTGTCTGTGTGTAGGGTAGGGTGGGTAACAGTGTCTGTGTGTAGGGTAGGGTGGGTAACAGTGTCTGTGTCTGTGTGAAGGGTAGGAAACAGTGTCTGTGTCTGTGTGAAGGGTAGGTAGCAGTGTCTGTGTCTGTGTGAAAGGTAGGTAGCAGTGTCTGTGTGTAGGGAAGGTAGAAGTGTCTGTGTGAAGGGTAGGTGGCAGTGTCTGTGTGTAGGGAAGGTAGAAGTGTCTGTGTGAAGGGTAGGTAGCAGTGTCTGTGTGAAGGGTAGATAGCAGTGTCTGTGTCTGTGTGAAGGGTAGGTGAGAGTGTCTGTGTGTAGGGTAGGTAGCAGTGTCTGTGTCTGTGTGAAGGGTAGGTAGCAGTGTATGTGTGTAGTGTAGGTAGAAGTGTCTGTGTGAAGGGTAGGTAGCAGTGTCTGTGTGAAGAGTAGGTAGCAGTGTCTGTGTCTGTGTGAAGGGTAGGTAACAGTGTCTGTGTGTAGGGTAGGTAGCAGTGTCTGTGTCTGTGTGAAAGGTAGGTAGCAGTGTCTGTGTGTAGGGTAGGTAGCAGTGTCTGTGTGAAGGGTAGGTAGCAGTGTCTGTGTGAAGGGTAGGTAGCAGTGTCTGTGTCTGTGTGAAGGGTAGGTAACAGTGTATGTGTGTAGGGTAGGTAGCAGTGTCTGTGTCTGTGTGAAGGGTAGGTAGCAGTGTATGTGTGTAGGGTAGGTAGCAGTGTCTGTGTGAAGGGTAGGTAGCAGTGTCTGTGTGAAGGGTAGGTGCAGTGTCTGTGTCTGTGTGAAGGGTAGGTAACAGTGTCTGTGTCTGTGTGTAGGGTAGGTAACAGTGTCTGTGTCTGTGTGAAGGGTAGGTAGCAGTGTCTGTGTGAAGGGTAGGTAGCAGTGTCTGTGTCTGTGTGAAGGGTAGGTAGCAGTGTCTGTGTCTGTGTGAAGGGTAGGTAACAGTGTCTGTGTGTAGGGTAGGTAGCAGTGTCTGTGTCTGTGTGAAGGGTAGGTAGCAGTGTCTGTGTGTAGGGTAGGTAACAGTGTCTGTGTGAAGGGTAGGTAGCAGTGTCTGTGTCTGTGTGAAGGGTAGGTAGCAGTGTCTGTGTCTGTGTGAAGGGTAGGTAGCAGTGTCTGTGTGTAGGGTAGGTAGCAGTGTCTGTGTGAAGGGTAGGTAGCAGTGTCTGTGTGTAGGGTAGATAGCAGTGTCTGTGTCTGTGTGAAGGGTAGGTAGCAGTGTCTGTGTCTGTGTGAAAGGTAGGTAGCAGTGTCTGTGTGTAGGGTAGGTAGCAGTGTCTGTGTCTGTGTGAAAGGTAGGTAGCAGTGTCTGTGTCTGTGTGAAGGGTAGGTAGCAGTGTCTGTGTGAAGGGTAGGTAGCAGTGTCTGTGTGAAGGGTAGGTAGCAGTGTCTGTGTCTGTGTGATGGGTAGGTAGCAGTGTATGTGTGTAGTGTAGGTAGCAGTGTCTGTGTGAAGGGTAGGTAGCAGTGTCTGTGTGAAGGGTAGGTAGAAGTGTCTGTGTCTGTGTGTAGGGTAGGTAGCAGTGTCTGTGTCTGTGTGAAGGGTAGGTAACAGTGTCTGTGTGTAGGGTGGGTAGCAGTGTCTGTGTGTGTGTGTAGGGGTAGGTAGCAGTGTCTGTGTGTAGGGTAGGTAGCAGTGTCTGTGTCTGTGTGAAGGGTAGGTATCAGTGTCTGTGTCTGTGTGAAGGGTAGGTAGCAGTGTCTATGTGTAGGGTAGGTAGCAGTGTCTGTGTGAAGGGTAGGTAGCAGTGTCTGTGTGAAGGGTAGGTAGCAGTGTCTGTGTCTGTGTGAAGGGTAGGTAACAGTGTCTGTGTGTAGGGTTAGGTAGAAGTGTCTGTGTGTAGGGTAGGTAGCAGTGTCTGTGTCTGTGTGAAGGGTAGGTAGCAGTGTCTGTGTGTAGGGTAGGTAGCAGTGTCTGTGTCTGTGTGAAGGGTAGGTAGCAGTGTCTGTGTCTGTGTGAAGGGTAGGTAGCAGTGTCTATGTGTAGGGTAGGTAGCAGTGTCTGTGTGAAGGGTAGGTAGCAGTGTCTGTGTGAAGGGTAGGTAGCAGTGTCTGTGTGAAGGGTAGGTAGCAGTGTCTGTGTGTAGTGTAGGTAGCAGTGTCTGTGTGAAGGGTAGGTAGCAGTGTCTGTGTGAAGGGTAGGTAGAAGTGTCTGTGTCTGTGTGTAGGGTAGGTAGCAGTGTCTGTGTGTGTGTGTAGGGTAGGTAGCAGTGTCTGTGTGTAGGGTAGGTAGCAGTGTCTGTGTCTGTGTGAAGGGTAGGTATCAGTGTCTGTGTCTGTGTGAAGGGTAGGTAGCAGTGTCTATGTGTAGGGTAGGTAGCAGTGTCTGTGTGAAGGGTAGGTAGCAGTGTCTGTGTGAAGGGTAGGTAGCAGTGTCTGTGTCTGTGTGAAGGGTAGGTAACAGTGTCTGTGTGTAGGGTTAGGTAGAAGTGTCTGTGTGTAGGGTAGGTAGCAGTGTCTGTGTCTGTGTGAAGGGTAGGTAGCAGTGTCTGTGTGTAGGGTAGGTAGCAGTGTCTGTGTCTGTGTGAAGGGTAGGTAGCAGTGTCTGTGTCTGTGTGAAGGGTAGGTAGCAGTGTCTATGTGTAGGGTAGGTAGCAGTGTCTGTGTGAAGGGTAGGTAGCAGTGTCTGTGTGAAGGGTAGGTAGCAGTGTCTGTGTCTGTGTGAAGGGTAGGTAGCAGTGTCTGTGTGAAGGGTAGGTAACAGTGTCTGTGTCTGTGTGAAGGGTAGGTAACAGTGTCTGTGTGTAGGGTAGATAGCAGTGTCTGTGTCTGTGTGAAGGGTAGGTAACAGTGTCTATGTGTAGGGTAGGTAGCAGTGTCTGTGTGAAGGGTAGGTAGCAGTGTCTGTGTGAAGGGTAGGTAGCAGTGTCTGTGTGAAGGGTAGGTAGCAGTGTCTGTGTGAAGGGTAGGTAGCAGTGTCTGTGTCTGTGTGAAGGGTAGGTAACAGTGTATGTGTGTAGGGTAGGTAGCAGTGTCTGTGTCTGTGTGAAGGGTAGGTAGCAGTGTATGTGTGTAGGGTAGGTAGCAGTGTCTGTGTGAAGGGTAGGTAGCAGTGTCTGTGTGAAGGGTAGGTAGCAGTGTCTGTGTCTGTGTGAAGGGTAGGTAACAGTGTCTGTGTCTGTGTGTAGGGTAGGTAACAGTGTCTGTGTCTGTGTGAAGGGTAGGTAGCAGTGTCTGTGTGAAGGGTAGGTAGCAGTGTCTGTGTCTGTGTGAAGGGTAGGTAGCAGTGTCTGTGTCTGTGTGAAGGGTAGGTAACAGTGTCTGTGTGTAGGGTAGGTAGCAGTGTCTGTGTCTGTGTGAAGGGTAGGTAGCAGTGTCTGTGTGTAGGGTAGGTAACAGTGTCTGTGTGAAGGGTAGGTAGCAGTGTCTGTGTCTGTGTGAAGGGTAGGTAGCAGTGTCTGTGTCTGTGTGAAGGGTAGGTAGCAGTGTCTGTGTGTAGGGTAGGTAGCAGTGTCTGTGTGAAGGGTAGGTAGCAGTGTCTGTGTGTAGGGTAGATAGCAGTGTCTGTGTCTGTGTGAAGGGTAGGTAGCAGTGTCTGTGTCTGTGTGAAAGGTAGGTAGCAGTGTCTGTGTGTAGGGTAGGTAGCAGTGTCTGTGTCTGTGTGAAAGGTAGGTAGCAGTGTCTGTGTCTGTGTGAAGGGTAGGTAGCAGTGTCTGTGTGAAGGGTAGGTAGCAGTGTCTGTGTGAAGGGTAGGTAGCAGTGTCTGTGTCTGTGTGATGGGTAGGTAGCAGTGTATGTGTGTAGTGTAGGTAGCAGTGTCTGTGTGAAGGGTAGGTAGCAGTGTCTGTGTGAAGGGTAGGTAGAAGTGTCTGTGTCTGTGTGTAGGGTAGGTAGCAGTGTCTGTGTCTGTGTGAAGGGTAGGTAACAGTGTCTGTGTGTAGGGTAGGTAGCAGTGTCTGTGTGTGTGTGTAGGGTAGGTAGCAGTGTCTGTGTGTAGGGTAGGTAGCAGTGTCTGTGTCTGTGTGAAGGGTAGGTATCAGTGTCTGTGTCTGTGTGAAGGGTAGGTAGCAGTGTCTGTGTGTAGGGTAGGTAGCAGTGTCTGTGTGAAGGGTAGGTAGCAGTGTCTGTGTGAAGGGTAGGTAGCAGTGTCTGTGTCTGTGTGAAGGGTAGGTAACAGTGTCTGTGTGTAGGGTTAGGTAGAAGTGTCTGTGTGTAGGGTAGGTAGCAGTGTCTGTGTCTGTGTGAAGGGTAGGTAGCAGTGTCTGTGTGTAGGGTAGGTAGCAGTGTCTGTGTCTGTGTGAAGGGTAGGTAGCAGTGTCTGTGTCTGTGTGAAGGGTAGGTAGCAGTGTCTATGTGTAGGGTAGGTAGCAGTGTCTGTGTGAACGGTAGGTAGCAGTGTCTGTGTGAAGGGTAGGTAGCAGTGTCTGTGTCTGTGTGAAGGGTAGGTAGCAGTGTCTGTGTGTAGTGTAGGTAGCAGTGTCTGTGTGAAGGGTAGGTAGCAGTGTCTGTGTGAAGGGTAGGTAGAAGTGTCTGTGTCTGTTTGTAGGGTAGGTAGCAGTGTCTGTGTCTGTGTGAAGGGTAGGTAACA
>NW_025547320.1:27500-33847 GCF_905237065.1 Salmo salar
CATTTTGAAATTCCCCATAAGGTCAAATGCTATTTCTAGGGGGTTTAGGGTTAAGGTTAGAAATAGTGTCAGTGTTTAGCCAATAAATAAAAACATTGTAGCACGCAGGTAGAAAAATATCCTGATAAAAATAAACATCCTATAAATCACATTGGCTATGCATGGCCAATGAACTTGAAACATTGTATCAAGTATTAAGTTGGGTCCAGCCTGAAGCTCCTGCTAGCAAACTTGCAACACTGTATACAATATTCTGGACCCCAGAGTTTCCTGGCCAGTGAGCTCAGGACAGACACTCCTGTAGGCTATTTGCAGAAGGGATAAGAAGTAATCAGGCAGACATATTTTATGATGTTTCCACCGGTTTAGAGCATTACATTTTCTTCCGCTTTCTGCTGAGTGGTTATCAAAAGGGGAGAGAGCTAGAGGAACTACTGTCATTCTCAACAGATGTAAAAACTGAATTAGTTTACTTGCTGTTTGAGGAGGAGAAAACATTACATTGAGAAGCTCCACAGTGATGGTGAGTTAAGCCAATCAGAAATACTATCAGATCCCCAAATGGGCACATCTATAGGCCTACTTCTATGTGTAATCAGGCCAGGTAGCCTAGGCCTACTTCTATGTGTAATCAGGCCAGGTAGCCTAGGCCTACTTCTATGTGTAATCAGGCCAGGTAGCCTAGGCCTACTTCTATGTGTAATCAGGCCAGGTAGACTAGGCCTACTTCGTATGTGTAATCAGGCCAGGTAGACTAGGCCTACTTCTATGTGTAATCAGGCCAGGTAGACTAGGCCTACTTCTATGTGTAATCAGGCCAGGTAGCCTAGGCCTACTTCTATGTGTAATCAGGCCAGGTAGCCTAGGCCTACTTCTATGTGTAATCAGGCCAGGTAGCCTAGGCCTACTTCTATGTGTAATCAGGCCAGGTAGCCTAAGCCTACTTCTATGTGAAATCAGGCCAGGTAGACTAGGCCTACTTCTATGTGTAATCAGGCCAGGTAGCCTAGGCCTACTTCTATGTGTAATCAGGCCAGGTAGACTAGGCCTACTTCTATGTGTAATCAGGCCAGGTAGCCTAAGCCTACTTCTATGTGTAATCAGGCCAGGTAGACTAGGCCTACTTCTATGTGTAATCAGGCCAGGTAGCCTAGGGCTACTTCTATGTGTAATCAGGCCAGGTAGACTAGGCCTACTTCTATGTGTAATCAGGCCAGGTAGCCTAGGCCTACTTCTATGTGAAATCAGGCCAGGTGGCCTAGGCCTACTTCTATGTGTAATCAGGTGTTTGTCCTTACTCAAGATTGACAGGAGCGCTCCAAACAAAAGATAATGAATAAATTGACAACTCATATATGGAATGAAATAAACCAAAACTTTTTTCTCACAAGTGTAGTCTAGGTTGTGAGCTTTGCAAACAACGTATCCACTCTGACAATGAGAATGGTAAGGCTGTAATAATAGTGAATGCATTAACAGAAATGACCGTAACCAAACAAACATTGTAGATGTAACAGTAAATGTACTAGTGGTGATACTGGCGTGTCATCCCCGTGGCCTCAGCAATGGATTAGTCCACTGAGACAGGAGTGAATCTGACAGGTGTCTCGTGTACCATATATTTCTTTGTATATTTACCACTGCTCGACTAAAAAATAATATTGGTCAACCAACAGCTATCAACCAAACGATCGACCAGTCGACTAAATGGGGTCAGCACTATTAGGGTTAGAATTAGGTTTAAGGTTAGGAGCTAGGGTTAGTTTTAGGGTTAGGAGCTAGGGTTAGGTTTAGGGTTAGGAGCTAGGGTTAGGTTTAGGGTTAGGAGCTAGGGTTAGTTTTAGGGTTAGGGGCTAGGGTTAGTTTTAGGGTTAGGAGCTAGGGTTAGGTTTAGGGTTAGGGGCTAGGGTTAGTTTTAGGGTTAGGAGCTAGGGTTAGTTTTAGGGTTATGGGCTAGGGTTAATTTTAGGGTTAGGAGCTAGGGTTAGTTTTAGGGTTAGGGGCTAGGGTTAATTTTAGGGTTAGGAGCTAGGGTTAGTTTTAGGGTTAGGGGCTAGGGTTAGTTTTAGGGTTAGGAGCTAGGGTTAGTTTTAGGGTTAGGAGCTAGGGTTAGTTTTAGGGTTAGGAGCTAGGGTTAGTTTTAGGGTTAGGAGCTAGGGTTAGGTTTAGGGTTAGGAGCTAGGGTTAGTTTTAGGGTTAGGGGCTAGGATTAATTTTAGGGTTAGGAGCTAGGGTTAGTTTTAGGGTTAGGGCTAGGGTTAGTTTTAGGGTTAGGGGCTAGGGTTAGTTTTAGGGTTAGGAGCTAGGGTTAGTTTTAGGGTTAGGAGCCAGGGTTAGTTTTAGGGTTAGGAGCCAGGGTTAGTTTTAGGGTTAGGAGCTAGGGTTAGTTTTAGGGTTAGGAGCTAGGGGTTAGTTTTAGGGTTAGGAGATTTAGGGTTAGGAGAGGGTGAAGGTTAGGTTTTGGGGTTAGGGTTAAGGTTAGGCTTAGGGTTAGGAGATAGGGTTAGGGTGAAGGCTAGGTTTTGGGGTTAGGGTTAAGGTTAGGGTTAGGGTGAAGGTTAGGTTTTGGGGTTAAGGTTAGGGTTAGGGTTAAGAGAAAGGGTTAGGGTGAAGGTTAGGTTTTGGGGTTAGGGTTAAGGTTAGGGTGAAGAGTTAGGGTTAGGGTGAAGGTTAGGTTTTGGGGTTAGGGTTAAGGTTAGGGTTAGGAGATAGGGTTAGTTTTAGTGTTAGGAGCTAGGGTTAGTTTTAGGGGTAGGAGATCGGGTTAGGGTGAAGGTTAGGTTTTGCGGTTAGGGTTAAGGTTAGGGTAAGGTTTAGGGAAAATAGGATTTTGAATGAGATTGAATTGTGTGTCCCCCAGGTCAGCTATACAAGACTGTGTGTGTGTGTGTGTGTACGTGTAGGACGTGCTGTGAAGTGTGCTCTTGTGTCAAACGTACATTGTGCCCATTGTCTTCTGAACTGAAAAACAGGAAAGTCCTCTTCATGAGGGTACCGGCATATTCTCCTCGCCAGTGTGTATACGGGATAATAAACGAGGGGCTATGCGTTCTGTGGAAAATAATCCACAACGTGGAAGCATTATTTTCCATAGAATAGATAGAGTCCTGAGTTGATTATGCTTCTCATACCACTGCTATAATTTAACACATTCGTCGCTATAAATATGTTCACTACAGGTAGAAATGCACTGAGGTAGCTGACTAGCAAGTTTACTATAGCTACACAGTTTTCACCCGTATTCATCTGAATGAGAGACGATGAGAAACCTCCAGCAGGGTTTGCATATCACTGCATGTCAAGTGGCATTGAAAGGGAAGCTCTTCCATCTGGATACAACATCACAACATGTACTACCCTACATCAAATCAAATCAAATTTGATTTGAGCAATGACTGACCGGCATAAGCAAGATGCAGTAGATGGTATAAAATACAGTATATACATCTGGGATGAGTAGTGCAAGATATGTAAACATCATTATTTAAGTGGCATTAATAAACTGACGAAAGTGATCCATTGTTAGAGTGGCCAATGATTTCAAGTCTGTATGTAGGCAGCAGCCTCTGAGTTAGTGATGGCTGTTTAAAACCTGTTGGGGCTAGGGGCAGTATTTGCACAACCGGATAAAAACGTACCTGATTTAAACTGGTTACTGCTCTTGCCCAGAAACGAGAATATGCATATAATTTGTAGATTTGGATAGAAAACACTCTAAAGTTTCTATAACTGTTTGAATGGTGTCTGTGAGTATAATAGAACTCATATGGCAGGCCAAAACCTGAGAAGATTCCATACAGGAAGTGCCCTGTCTGACAATTTGTTGTCCTTCTGTGGCATCTCTATCGAAAATACAGCATCTTTGCTGTAACGTGACATTTTCTAAGGCTTCCGTTGGCTCTCAGAAGGCGCCAGAAAGTGTAATGGGGTGTCTGCAGTCTCTGGGCGAAGTACAGGAGCTCTGTTTGTGAGTGGTCAGGCTGGAACAGTGACACTGGAGATGCGCGTTCATGAGAATTCTCCAGTTTTTTTCTTTCAGCCTTTGAATGAATACAACGTCGCCCGGTTGGAATATTATTGCTATTTTACGAGAAAAATAGCATAAAAATTTATTTTAAACAGCGTTTGACATGCTTCGAAGTACGGTAATGGAGTATTTTTAAAAAATTGTCACGAAATGCGCGCTCGTCCCCTTCGGATAGTGACTTGAACGCACGAACAAAACAGAGGTATTTGAATATAACTATGGATTATTTGGAACCAAAACAACATTTGTTGTTGAAGTAGAAGTCCTGGGAGTGCATTCTGATGAAGAACAGCAAAGGTAATCCAATTTTTCTTATAGTAAATCTGAGTTTGGTGAGGGCCAAACTTGGTGGGTGTCAAATTAGCTAGCCGTGATGGACGGGCTATCTACTCAGAATATTGCAAAATGTGCTTTCGCCGAGAAGCTATTTTAAAATCTGACAACGCGATTGCATAAAGGAGTTCTGTATCTATAATTCTTTAAATAATTGTTATGTATTTTGTGAACGTTATTCATGAGTAACGTTCAGGGCGGGGTCGAGACCCAGGGTCTTGGAGCTTAATGACGAGTTTGGAGGGTACAATGGGGTTAAGATCTGAGCCGTAGTCAATGAACAGCATTCTTACACAGGTATTCCTCTTGTCCAGATGGGATAGGGCAGTGTGCAGTGTGGTGGCGATTGCATCGTCTGTGGACCTATTGGGGCGGTATGCAAATTTCTGTGGGTCTAGGGTGGCAGGTAAGGTGGAGGTGACATGATCCTTGACTAGTCTCTCAAAGCATGATCATGATGACCTCATGGTATGTTGTCACATTTGTTTAAGATAATGCTGAAATTAATTACAACAATTAATTCAACCAATCCACAAATTTCTTGTTAACCTCTCTGGGCAGGGTGGGACGCTTGCCCAGTGGAATCGCGTGGCGAGAAATACAAATACCTCATAACGGGTTAGGGCTAGGGGGCAGTAGACACGGTGGATAAAAACATACGATTTAATCTGGTTACACTCCTACCAGTAACTAGAATTTATGCATATACTTATTACATATGGATAGAAAACACCCCAAAGTTTTAAAATTGTTTGAATAATGTCTATAAGTATAACAGAACTAAATGGCAGGTAAAACCGAGAGATTAAGGAAGTGGCTGTCTGACCATTTCTTGAACCTTTTCATCATTTTTACCCTGCTCTAACGTGAACTTACCACGCGCAAGGGTCAGAGCCCGGGAAAACAGAATGTGAAGCAGGCTGAAACACATTATCGCTTTCAAGTGGCTAATCAAGTGACTCTTGTGTGACCGACGCGGATTCCTTGTGGAGAAGAAGAGTTATTAGTTGAATATTGAGGAAGGAATTTTATTGTCACGAATTGCGATATTTTATTGATAGTAATTTGAACGCGATTTAACAAAACGCCACAACTGATATAACGATGGAATATTTTGGACAAACCAACATTTGTTATTGAAAGTATAAGTCTGGGTGCATTCTGACGAAGACAACAAAAGGTAATCAAATTTTTATAATAGCAAATATGCGGATTGCGGTGAGTGCTAACCCTGGTGTCTAAATATGAGCCTGCGATGCCCTATGTACTTAGAATAAGAATAAAAGCTTTTCACCAAAAAGCTATTTTAAAATCGAATGAAAGTGATAGGAGGTTGTATCTATAATTTTTAAAATAATTGTTATGGTTTTTGTAGAACGCTATCGTGAGTAATTTAGTAAAATGTTAGCCAATCCCGGAAGTTTGGCGGGGCATGCTAGTTCGGATCTGTCACATGTTACTCAAAGTTGGGTTTTGATATAATATAATGATTGAATAAAACATGCATGGGTTGTATAACATAATGTCGCCCGACGAAGATCAACAGTGAGCGGCGCATTTAGCTGTCTTCGGGGTTTTGCGACATTATATGCCGGCTTGAAAAATGGGTGTTGATTATTTGTGGTATTTTGCCGATGCATAATTCATCGTTTTGTGTAAGTGATGAACGTGGTTAGATTAACGAGAGTCTTGTTTTAATAGTTGTAAAATAGTATATGTTTGAGAAATTGAAGTAATAGGATTTTTAAGGTTTTGAAAATCGCGCCACAGGCTGCAAGTGGCATACACATGAGGGACGAATTGTCCGCCTAGCCCAGAGAGGATAAATGCTATAACTTCAATTTCTCAAACATATTACTATTTTACACCATTTTAAAGACAAGACTCTCGCTTATCTAACCACACTGTCCGAAAACAAAAGGCTTTACAGCTTAAAAACAAAATACTTAGATTGCGTCAGGAGAGTACCCTGCCAAAAATAATCACA
>NW_025547321.1:0-91207 GCF_905237065.1 Salmo salar
CCCACATAGAACTGTTGGTCACGCCAGGTCAACATGTTGTCGGCCTCACATCGGCTTCTAGGCATGCGGGCCTGGCTTTTTCAGCATTTTCAGCCAAAATACTTTTGTTTTTGCTATAAAGTATTCACTCATTCAATAAATCAGTAATCAGAGGTGATTAAGGTAGACATACCTACTTCCAGAAACAAGTATCTGCATACATTTGTTTTTATATATATAAGGCTAAAATATTAATGTTTCGGGGGAAGAGTTATTTTTTTAATTAGGATGGAACATTTTTGATGTTGTTCGGTGCATGGCTGCTGTTTGGTGAAGGGAGTCCCAGTTTTCTAACGGTGAAGATTTATTTAGGCTCTGCAGTGCCCGGTGGAAGGCGACAAGGAAATGTAGATATTTGGTTGGTTGTATTTAACTAGCGTAGAACTGTAGCAAGTTGTGGCTTCTGGTGGGGATCCCTAATTTGTCGGTTCATTTATATTTTGCTGCCTGCTGGTGAAATGTCGTGGTCTCTCTCCTCCAACGGCCCTCGAACAGAGACACATCGCTCCACAGACTGAAGCGATATGCCGGTAATGGCTGATATGTCGTTTAAAAAATTTGATTGATCAAATTTGTGTGCCTTTCATAAAGATTACATTAACAGCAATTGTAAAACTAAGTTCCATGATTTTTATCATGACCTTACAAACCCTCATTTGACAACTTGGAACCGATCAAATGTATTTGTAAAGCCCCCTTTTTTTTTGTACATCATCCCGGATGTCACCAAGGGATTATACAGAAGCAGCCTAAAACCACCAAACAACCCATCATGCTTCCAGGCTGGCACATTTTTCAATGCTAATCGATCTGGAACAACCTGCTGTCACTCACGGATTCACAACTGGCGGCAGGTCATGAACCAGTCCAGAATCAGGAAATTGATGCGCTGTCTTCCATTCCGTGTTTTGTCAGCGTTTCTTTGCCTGCCGGTGCGTGAATCTGGACCAGCAATAACACGACTTTAATTTTTGTAGAAGGGAGCCGGTAAGCAAAATTCCCCAAAAACTAGAAGCGCTGGTTTGTCGTTCCAGACAGCTTCTGCCCCGTCAAGCACTGGTATTATTTACATGGCGACCGAGAGACAGCCATAGAGGATTTCATGACTCGATCCAAGAGTTGGCTGCATGAGGATTCGTGACACAACTCGGAGTTAGCCTTAGGGATTCGTGACTCGAACTCCCGGATCAAGGTTTGGTAGAGTCGACTACAGCACTGTCCTGAACATGTGAAGTTTGGTTTGGTGTATCTATAAAGTGAGCTTGGTTTTGATTGCACTTGTTTGGTTTAGGGGCCTGAGAGATGAGGTCTTCGGTAGTGGCGATATGGAGAATGGTCCTGATTAGATGTCTGCGCTGGGTCTATGCCCGGAAATCTTCCAGTCACTAAGGACATGCCGCTTGAGTGTTGCAAGGGAGTTGCTTTTTCAAAAATAAAAACCGGGTTGGAGCGACTTAGAGAGTCTGTTTGAAATACAAGGTGAAAATAAAATCCACCTTTTTGTTATTGTTATAATTTTTTTAGCATAAAAAAATATGCAAAATCGAAACACGGTTGTGACAGATAAAAAAAACTTGCAGATGTTCTGAAATGTAAGTAAATGTGTTTTATTGTTCAGTAGGGGACGGGCTGGGAATTTGCAAGAATCGAGATATGTTGTTCCAGTGTTTGGCCGCCCGGGTGGCACCAGCGACACCCCGTTCGGTCACAAGGCGGATCCACCAAAACCTGGAAGTTTTGCGTTTCCTCATTCAACTGTGACGCGTACGAAGGTTTACCGTTTGCGAAATAATATCACGAATATACTATATTTAATAACTACCGGTTTGCTTTCCAAAGATAGCAGGATCAGTTTCTTTCTAGAACTGTAGGTAAAGTAAGTAAGGCAGAGGTTGTTTTGTTGTTTCGGTTTGTTGTAGCCTTTGCAAGAGATGAGAAGAAGTAGCCGTTTGTGTTTTAACGTTTTTATTACAGTGACTAGCTAGCTAATATTAGCATGACAGCTCAGTCCATCTGTCCGATCTATTTCTGTACGCATCAAGAAAACTATTGTTGGTTGACTTTTCGTTTGATCTAAGAAACTTTTCTTAATTCACATCCCGGGATTGAATTGGATCGAGAACATATTTCATATCCAGCCGGTTGGCCTCTTGGCCGCAGCTGGCTGAAGTGCCATCTTGCCTTTTACCCGTTGTCGTTGGCTAGCTGCGTTGGTTAGCCTCTTGGCCGGCTTTGGGTGCCCATCTGCCTTTACCCGTTGGCGTTGGCTGGCCTCTTGGCGGCTGACTAGGTGCCCGTCTGCCTTTTACCCGTTGGCTGGTAGTTAACGTTGGTTTGTGCTCTTGGCTGGTGGGTGCGTCCCGTTGGTTGAAAGCTGGCGTTGGTTTGCTCTCTTGACCGGCTGGGTGCCGTCTCGCTACGTTGGCGTTGGCTAACGTTAGTTGGCCTCTTGGCTAGTGGTGCCCGTCTCGTTAGTTAGCTAGCTGGCGTTGGTTGGCCTCTTGACTGGCTGAGGTTTGCCGTCTCGTTGGCGTTGTGGCTAACGGTTGGTTGGCCTCTTGACTGAGCTGGGTGCCATCTCGTGGCGTTGGCCTTTACGTTGGTTGGCCTCTTGATAGCTTAAGGTGCCATCTGGGTGGCGTTGGCTGGCCTTTACGTTAGTTGGCCACCTCTTGACCAACTGGGTGCCGTCTGGTTTGGCGTTGGCTTAGTGGCCCTTCGGCGAACTGGCGTTAGTTCGGCCTCTTGTCGGTGGTGTCAGCATCGGAACTGGATGTGATGTCCTCCCTGTGTGCCTTTTTTTGTTGTGGTTGATTAGTACTTCCTTTGTTAGCTAAAATGCATTAGCATCACATTGTTAGTGACTGGTTTTGTTGGTAGTTGACCCATTATTAGAATCAACCCATCACCGGAGTACAGTACATAGGTTTGCAAAACTCTGTTCTCAGCGCCTGTTGATGAAGGATAGTTACACAGTCTGCTTGTTTTCCATCCAATGCTCATTTGTAAATGCTAGGGGGACATGACTGAAAATGCAAGCGGGGTTGTCTTGTAGAGAACCAAATTACTAATCATTTGTCCAAGACGCCCAAAATCGGATATTGTTTCAATGTGGTTTGTGTTGTTTTGTAATTTCACATGACAAAGATAATAGTTAAGTAAACTTTCGCAATGTATGTTTGTCCAACCATCACATCCAACTACTGTCGATTAGCGTTTTGGTTTCTGTTTCTCTGTGGCATCAATGTTTATATGTGTTGTCCAGTTACATTTATATACAGTATCTCAAAAGTACAGAATCTTTTTGGTGCTGCTGAGGAAGCTTTGTCGCTTTGATGCTCTCTAGAGTCTTGTGATCTGACTGCATTCCACAGATTCGATCCCTTCTGCAATTGGGACCACCTCTCCATGCGAACACCACTTGCAGCTTCTCTGTCTGCGTATCCTGTACGAGAATTTGCAGTCGATAGTTGATGTGTTGATAACTAAACAATTTTATTTTGGCTTTGTTAATCCCAGAGGTTTGTAAGACCCTGGGTTTGATATAAGTAGGCAAAGACTCAGAAACTGCAAAAATGGTGCTGTAAGGGTTTTGTTAAGAGAAACGTTTATAAAAAATACCAAAGACATGTCATTTATAACTCCCACCTGCTCTCTCTCTCACACACTCTCACAGTGGTACGTGTCACATTCTTTCCATATCACTGCCAAGCTTACCGTCTCTCCTCCCGAGATTGGAAAGGGACGCTTGGCAGTGTCTCTTTCCTGTCGATGCGTTTCTGAAGTTCCTTCGGGTTCATGTTTGTTTAATTTGTCCTCTGTTTTCTTGGTCAATCTCACATTTCTCTCCCTTACTTGTCTACCGCAGAAACCCGGACTTAAGTTTGTCTTCTATAGCCAAATTTTAACATACAATAATTCCGTTGGTCCTGGTATGCCACGTTGCATCATCATAATGGTGTTTCGGGGTGGAATTCTTTGGTCATTGTAGCTTAAACATATAAATTCCATTATCCAATACCCTTTTTCGGTCTCTTGTCGGGAGGCTCTGCTGGCGTATGCTGTCGGATGTCTCACTCCCACCATCCAAGGCTGTACAACCGCTCAGTTGTTGTTGCCTTTGCATCTCGGACGATTTACGAACTGACCGAAGGTAGCTTTGTTCGGAACATCTTGGCTGGCTGCCTCTGGTCACAGCGAACCTAGCTGGGTAAGAGCATGTAGATCATGCCGTCACCAACATTAGCTGAAGACCAGCTAGCATTGGCTAGTTGAAAGCAGCAATGAACATTGTTTGGAAATCGTAATGTTACTGCCCTGCAGCAGATGCCGTCACAAGGAACCAACCAATAAGTTCCCAGTGTTTGGCTTGGCTAACATTGGGCTCTAACTAGCCAATAAAATATCTGTGGATATGAATAATAACATCATGCATTAACGTTAGCTGAGAGTCGGCCAGCTAACGTCAGGTGACATTCAATACAGCACACTTTGGCTTGAAATGAAAACACTTTCTGTCCAAAATTAGAAATGTGCTGTGTATAGAAAATAGTAGCTAGCACTGTCTTTTTTACACTATACAATCAATCATTGCGTGGTGAGACGCGTGCCTCTTAGATGCCTTGCCCGGTTGCGCGAGGTTTGAAGATGTGATCGGTAAGTGTTTTCATCCGTCTTCCTGCTGTCATGTCTAGTTTCACCGAAAGTTTCCAAATCAAGTCTCCAGAAAGCAAGAGTCAGCGCTATATACCTTTGCACTGCATACATTAAAGCTTCGTTAGAACAGGGTTACCCGACACGAACTGACCAGGCCTCTCTGTTGGCGCGGTGGTTTCAGGCTGGCTGCGCCACGGGATTCTGGAGTTGGTCGCGGTCCAAGGCGGTAGGAGTTATGTCCGGGCAGTCCGTTATCTGCGCGTTCTCTCCATCCGCAGCATGCACGCCCCAAGTCGCCAGGTTTGCCGTTCCGACACATTGTGCGCGGCTTCGGGTTGAAGTAAGAATCGTGTCCAAATCGGCTCGTTGGGTTGTGTTTCGGAGGCCCTCGGCTCGCTTAACCTCTCCCCTGAGTCCGATACGGGAGATTGCGGTAACGAAACAAAACTAGCACACAGAGGACGTTTTCTCTGTTAGTGTAGATTCCTTTTTAATTTCCACCATGTTGATGATGCTCTGTAATTTGGTTGCATTGAAAAAATAAAAATAAAAGGCATGTAGCGCTGGTCCATAGAGCTGTTTCCAGATCATTTTTAATGTTAATTTCTCTTACCATAGCTATCCCACTGGGTTTTAGACACTTGAACATACTACGTTTCACTTCTTTACCATTGAATTGTCGGTGAGGAGGTGTTTGTCTTCTCTATTACCAAATTTCCTGTTTCCCTGCCGATCGTTTGGTTGTATGGGTTTACGGCTACGGTTGAAGTCCGAAGTTTTATACACCTTAGCCAACTACATTTAAAATTCAGTTCTCACAGTTTCAAACATTTTAATCTGGTAAAAAATTCACTGTCTTGGGTCGGTTGGATGCCATTATTTTGGGATAATATGTAAATACCAGAATATTAGGTGATTTATTTCAGCTTTAATTTGTTTCATTACATTCCACAGGTGATTCAAGTTTACATACACTCAATTATATTTGGTAGCATTGCCTTCAAATTTGTGTAGCTTGGGTCCAGCGTTTTGAGCAGCCTGTAAAGCTTCCACAATGGAATTGGGTGAATTTTGGCCCGTTACTCCTGGCGAAGCTTGAGCTGGTCGGGTTTGTAGGCCTCCTTGCTCACACACTGCTTTTTCCGGCTCTGCTCTCCAAATTTTCTATAAGTTGAGTCAAGCGCTTTATGCTTGGTAGCCACTCCAATAGCGACTTTGTTGTCCTTAAACCATTTTCACTTAGCTGTATGCGGTCATTGTCCATTTGAAACCCATTTTGCTACAAACTTTACTTCCACAATGATGTCTTCGAATGTCGCTAATATATCACATCATTTTCCGCTCAGCGATTGCCATCCTATTTTGGAAATTGCCGCTCTGCATGGCGCACCCCACACTGCCATCCCCGTACATTCGCTGGATTCGGGATAAGTTCTTGACTTACCAACTCCCCTTTTTCCTTCCAAACAAAGCGGTGGTCATCATGGCCCAGACGGTTATTTTTAGTTTCATCAGACTAGAGACATTTCTCCGAAAGTGCGATCTCTGTCCGTGAGGTTGAGAAACCGCTAGTCTGGCTTTTTGTGCAGTTTTGGAGCAGTGGCTTCTTCCCTTGCTGAGCGCCTTTCGGTTGTAGCCGTGTAGGTTCTCGCTGTGAATTACATACTTTTGTATATCCGCTCACAGGAATCTTTTGCATGTTGATTGCAGGTTTATTTGTTTTTTGCACGTATCGTGGAGATAGAGACAGGCACTCTCTCAAGGCGGTCAATGACGGCTCGTGAGTCCCATAGTGTTTATGCTTGCATTGCTATTGTTTGTACGAGATGAGAAACGTGGTACCTTTGGCATTTGAAATTGCTCCCAAGGATGAACCCAGACTTGTATGGGTCTACAATTTTTTTCTGAGATCTTGGCTGATTTCTTTAGAATTTCCCATGATGTCAAGCTGAAGGCACTGTGTTTGAAGTGAGGCCTTGAAATCATCACAAGGTACACCTCCAATTGACTTCAAAATTGTCCAATTAGCCGCTGTCAAACTTCAGCCATGACATCATTTCTAGAATTTTTCTGTTTTAAGGCACAGTCAACTTGAGTGTATGTAAACTTCTGACCCGCAAGATTTTGATACGGTGCGTTATGCAGTGAAACCAATCTTGTCGTCAACAATTTGTTGCAAAAAATGACTTGTGTCATGCACAAAGTAAATGTCTTAACCTGACTTGCCAAAACTATAGTTTGATAACCCAAGAAATTTTGTGGAGTTTTTGAAAAACAAGTTTTAACAACCCATCATCAATTGTAAGCTTGGCTCAACTGTTTAACTTAGCAGGGGCACCCAGGTCATCTCCTCATACCATGTTCTGTGGCAAATAACAGTATCTGTATTTCCATTTCGGGTTCATTCTGTTTGGGCCAAAGGCGATCACTCTCAGTGTGGCCCAGTGTTTTTGAGGGGTCTGGGTTGAGGTTTATTATTTAGTGGCTGACCCTCTTGGTGAGGTCCTCTTGGTGCGGGTCCTCCTGTGTGCGGGTCACTCTTGAGTGCGGGGTCCTCCCGGGAGGTCTGGGTTGGTTGGGATGTGGCTTTGGCCCCACTCTTGGTGCGGGTCCTCTTGGTGGGTCCTCTTACTCCGGGGGTCATGTTGGTGGATGACCCTGCGGTCCTCTTGGTGGGGTCTCTTCCTGTTCGGTCACTTGGCCTCTTGGTGTCGGGTCACTCTTGGTAGGGTCTGGGTTGGTGGGATGTGGCTGGCCTCTTGGTAGCAGGTCCTCTTGGTGCGGGTCTCTTCTTGGTGCGGGTCCTCCCGGAGGGGTCTGGGTTGGTAGGGATTGTCTGACCCTCTTGGTCGGGTCACTCTTGGTGCGGGTCCTCTTGGTCGGGTCCTCTTGTTGTGCGGGTCCTCTCGGTCTGTTCAGGGGTCATCTTGGTGGCGGCCCTCTTGCTGTGGCTCACTCTTGGTGGCGCTCTCTTGGTGCGGGTCCTCGGATTATTTGTATGCGGCGCTGCCTCTTGCGTGCGGCTGCCGTGCGGCTCACTCTTGTTGCGGGTCCTGGGAGAGGAGTCTTTGGTGCGGGTCCTCTTGAGTGCGGGTCACTCTTGGTGCAGGTTCCTCTTGGTGCGGGTCACTCGGAACGGGTTCTGGGTCGGCTCCTCTTGGTAGGGTCATTTGGTGCGATTCACTCTTGGTGGCTCACTCTTGGTGCTGACCTCTTGGTGCGGTCCTCTTGGCGGGTCACTCTTGGTGCTGGCTCCTCTTGGTGCGGGTCCTCCGGGGGGGTCTGGGGTTGGTAGGGATGTGGCCTGGCCCACCTCTTGGTGGGTGCCTCTTGGTGCGGCTCACCTTGGTGTGGCTCTCTTCCAGGTCGTAGCTCCTCTTGGTGCATCCTCGGGGGTTGGTTTGGTGCGGTGTTGGTGACCTCTTGGTGCTGGGTCTCTTGGTGCGGGTCCTCTTGGTGCGGGTCACTCTTGGTGCGGCTCCTCTTGTGTGCAGGTCCTCGGGAAGGGTCTGGGTTGTATGGGATGTGGCTGGCCACTCTTGGTGCGGGTCACTCTTGGTGCACGGCTCACTCTTGGTGTATCTCACGGGAGGGTCTAGCTTGAGTTCTGGGAGGAGTGTCTTGCTGGTCTGTCTCAGGATGTGTTCTGCTGTAGGGATTGGTTGACCTCGATTCGGTGGAGTGCCCTTTGCTTCCTATATCTTGGCTCAGTCTTCTTTTTATGTGTTGAGCTAAAATGATTTCCAATTTTTTCTGATTGATGAAAACTAATTTTGCTCATGCTAGATATGTGTCTTTTGGACTGTCTTTGGTCTCTCACACTAGTCAGAGATCAGTTGTCGGGCCTCTGGCCCCAAATAGTACCGGAGATCATCGCCCACGGATAATATCTCTCTCTGAGAGAGTGAAAGAGGAAGTTTGCTTGGGTTGGTTGCTGTGCGGTGCGACAAACACAGAGCAGACCTGGAAAACCCGACCGTGTGCAGTCTGGAGCCTCCGCCCACGGTGACAGCCAGGCAACGGGGCGGCGGTGTGTTTGACTGGCAGGCGGGCAACGGGCAACAGACAGGTGGTGTTTTGTGAACCAGGCGGCTTGGTGTTTGACTGGCGTGAGCGAACAACAGAAGCGGCACAGGGGAAGTGTTTGACTGGCCAGCAACTCAACCCAGACGACGGCTTGTGTTTGACTGGCGGCAGCAGCGAAGACAACAACCCAGGCGGCTTGGTGTTTGCGCTTGGTACAACAGACAGACAGCCGGCTTGGTGTTTGACTACTTGAGCAGCGAACAGACGAACGGGCGAGCTTGGTGTTTGACTGGCAGGCAGGCAGACGAACGAAGACTGACGGCTGTGTTTTGACTGGCAGGCAGGCAGGGCAGACAGACAGGCGGCCCGGTGTTTGACTGGCAGGCGGGCGGACAGACGAGACGGGCGGCGCGACGGTTTTAACTGGCGGGCAGGCGACCGGGCGGACAGGCGGCTTGGTGTTTGACTGGCGGGCGGGCAGACAGACAGACAAGGCGGCGGTGTTTTGACTGCTTGGCAGGCACAGTAAACGGGCGGCTTTGGTGTTTTGACTGGCAGGCAGGCAGACGAACAGACAGGCGGCTTGGTGTTTGACTGGCGGGCAGGCAACAGAGCAGACGAGGCGAGCTTGGTGTTTGACTGGCGGGCGGGCAGAACCCAGACAGACAGAGCGGCTTGGTGTTTGACTAGCGGGCAGGCGAACCAGAGCAGACAGGCGGCTGTGTTTGACTGGCGAGCAGGCGGACGGACAAACAGGCGGCTTGGTGTTTGACTGGCAGCGGGCGGACAGACAGACAGGCGGCTTAGTGTTTTGACTGGCAGGCGGGCAGACGGACGAACACAGGCGAAGCTTGGTGTTTGACTGGCGGGCGAGCACAACAGACAGACAGACAGACGGCTTGGTGTTTGACTGGCAGACGAACGAACAGACAGCGGCTGTGTTTTGACTGGGAGGCAGGCAGGCGGCGGTTGTTTGACTGGCAGGCGAGCAGAGCAGACAGACCCAGACAGAGCTGGCGGTGTTTTGACTGGCTGGCGAGCCTGGCCCGGGCAGACAGAGCGGCTGGTGTTTTGACTGGCTGGCAGGCGGCCAACAGGCGGCGGTGTTTGACTGGCTGGCGGGCAGGCAGACGGGCTGGCTTGGTGTTTGGCTGGCGGGCGGGCGGGCGGACAGGCGGCTTGGTGTTTTGACTGGCGGGCGGGCAAGCGGACGGGCGGCTTGGTGTTTGACTGGCAGGCAGGCCGGACAGACAGGCCCAACTTGGTGTTTGACTGGCAGGCAGGCAGGCGGGGCGGGCGGACAGCGGCTTGGTGTTTTGACTGGCGGGCGGGCGGGCGGGCGGGGCCGGACAGACTGCTTGGTGTTTTGGCTTAGCGAGGCAGGCGGGCGGGCAGACAGGCGGCTTGGTGTTTACGGACTGGCGGCGGCAAGACGGGCGGGACAGCGGCTTGGTGTTTTGACTGCTTGCACAACACGTGTTTGACTGGCCCAGAGCAGACAGGCGGCTTGGTGTTTGCGGTTCATTAACAGTGACTACACCTGTCCTTGGGTTTCCTGTTGTCCTCCTAAACTAAGCTTGCTTGTCACATTAACAATAGTAGTTTTTTCTATTGTTGTTGTCCACATCCCCTGCCTCCTTTTTCCTTGTTGGTCTTACTAACATCGCTGTTGCTTGAATGCCCCGCGGCTGTGTTTTTGCCTAAAAACCTTTCTCTCCCCCCTCTCTTTCTCATCTCTATTTCCTCTCTTCTGCTCCTCTTATCTCCCTCTCTCTGCATATCCCCTGTATATATCTATCCGTCTCTATATATACACATATATCTAACATCTGCTATATATCATATACATATATATACGCATATAACATACACATCACCTATACATATAACGCTTACACATATAACATATACATAACTGCACTGCATAACATATACAACGCCTTCTACTATATCCCAACCTTATACATCACACATCTATATCACATATAACATGCATAACATATAACTTATATGCTTATAACATATAGCATAAGCATATAACATATGCATATAACATATACATAACATATAAACATACATATATAATGAAACATATACTATATAACTATATACATATACAACTATATACATATAACATATACATAACATATAACATATACAACATATGTATAACATATGCTATAAATTATGCATAATACATATATATATAACATATACATAACATATATATATACGCGCATATACATATATACATATGCATATATATCGGCACCTGCCTTATCATGCAGCAATATATAACCATATATCATAACCCTCCATATCTCTCTCTTTCTCTCCTCTCTCTCTCTCTCCCCTCTTTCTCTCCCTCTCTCTCTCTCTCCCTCTCTCCCTCTTTCTCTCTTTCTCTCCTCCCTTCTCTCTTTCTCCCCTCCTTCTCTCTCTTTCTCCCCCTCCCTCCTCTTTTCCCCCTCAGACAGGTGAGGTACAGGTTCAGGTGAGTGATGCCTGTGTGTTCTAGCACTGACTCTCCCCATCTACAGTGTGTAAGCGGATCACCAAGGAAGAACTCATCCACAAGTCACATGTGAGTCCCCCTCCGTAGTCCTGTTCTGACTTTATACTACATTTCCATGTAATGTAATATCCACTTTGTTCACTCTGCTACTATCACACTAATAGCAGTTATCTAATAGATGTTAACTAGGCTAGCTAATTATCATGATCTAATAGGCGTTAACTAGGCTAGCTAATTATCATTATCTAATAGATGTTAACTAGGCTAGCTAATTATCATGATCTAACAGGCGTTAACTAGGCTAGCTAATTATCATTATCTAATAGATGTTAACTAGGCTAGCTATCTTTATCATTATCTAATAGATGTTAACTAGGCTAGCTATCTTTTATCATTATCTAATAGATGTTAACTAGGCTAGCTATCTTTATCATTATCTAATAGATGTTAACTAGGCTAGCTATCTTTCATTATCTAATAGATGTTAACTAGGCTAGCTATCTTTCATTATCTAATAGACGTTAACTAGGCTAGCTAATTATCATGATCTAATAGACGTTAACTAGGCTAGCTAATTATCATGATCTAATAGACGTTAACTAGGCTAGCTAATTATCATTATCTAATAGATGTTAACTAGGCTAGCTATCTTTATCATTATCTAATAGATGTTAACTAGGCTAGCTATCTTTCATTATCTAATAGATGTTAACTAGGCTAGCTATCTTTCATTATCTAATAGATGTTAACTAGGCTAGCTAAGCTATCATTATCTAATAGGCGTTAACTAGGCTAGCTAATTATCATTATCTAATAGATGTTAACTAGGCTAGCTATCTTTATCATTATCTAATAGATGTTAACTAGGCTAGCTATCTTTATCATTATCTAATAGATGTTAACTAGGCTAGCTATCTTTCATTATCTAATAGATGTTAACTAGGCTAGCTAAGCTATCATTATCTAACAGACGTTAACTAGGCTAGCTATCATTATCTGATAGAGCGTTAACTAGGCTAGCTATCATTATCTGATAGGCGTTAACTAGGCTAGCTATCATTATCTGATAGACGTTAACTAGGCTAGCTAAGCTATCATTATCTGATAGACGTTAACTAGGCTAGCTATCATTATCTGATAGACGTTAACTAGGCTAGCTATCATTATCTGATAGAGCGTTAACTAGGCTAGCTATCTTTATCATTATCTAATAGATGTTAACTAGGCTAGCTATCTTTATCATTATCTAATAGATGTTAACTAGGCTAGCTATCTTTCATTATCTAATAGATGTTAGCTAGGCTAGCTAAGCTATCATGATCTAATAGACGTTAACTAGGCTAGCTAATTATCATTATCTAATAGATGTTAACTAGGCTAGCTATCTTTATCATTATCTAACAGATGTTAACTAGGCTAGCTATCTTTATCATTATCTAATAGATGTTAACTAGGCTAGCTATCTTTCATTATCTAATAGATGTTAACTAGGCTAGCTAAGCTATCATTATCTAATAGACGTTAACTAGGCTAGCTATCATTATCTGATAGACGTTAACTAGGCTAGCTATCATTATCTGATAGGCGTTAACTAGGCTAGCTATCATTATCTGATAGACGTTAACTAGGCTAGCTAAGCTATCATTATCTGATAGACGTTAACTAGGCTAGCTATCATTATCTGATAGACGTTAACTAGGCTAGCTATCATTATCTGATAGACGTTAACTAGGCTAGCTATCTTTATCATTATCTAATAGACGTTAATTAGTTTAGCTAACCTAATTATCATTATCTAATAGAGCGTTAACTAGGCTAACATAGCTATCTTCATCATTATCTAATAGCTTAGCTAGCCTTGTTAAAGTCTATCGTTATTTAATAGCATTAGCTGTAATAGAAACAATAATTAAATGGCCAAGGCCTGGATGTTTTTACAAGAAATGAGGATGTTGTCATTGGAGAAGGCCTTGCTCTATCATGATACTGTTTAGCTGCTGTCTGTCTGAGATTATTATGTTGTCTCACAGGTCTGGCCTGGTCACTGGAGCTAATTGCTTGTGTGTGTGTGTGTTTTTAAGGGCCAGTGCCAAGACTGCAAAGTTGGAGGACCAAATCTTTGGGCGTGTCTGGAGGTGAGTGAAAAAGTCTGTCTTTGGGGAAAGTTGTGTCACTAATTTAAGACTTTTTTTATTTGTAATGTTTTGTAACTCATTGGGACTTTTTATTTAGAAAGTTATGTGGTTACCATTTGGCCTCATGCAAATTGACTGTTGACTGTTGTATAAATCCATTGTTTTCTGTGTTTGTAGAATGGCTGTGTGTATGTGGGCTGTGGAGAATCGCACACTGACCACAGCACCATCCACTCACAGGTGAGTGACCTTTGACCTCTACACCTCCCACATATACCTACAGGACCAGATCAATGTTCAGGAGACACCTACAGGACCAGATCAATGTTCAGGAGACACCTACAGGACCAGATCAATGTTCAGGATGGTTCAGGAGATAATGAGAAAAGATGTGTGATGGAGGGAGGGGGAAGAAAGAATGAAGTGTGAAGGGGCGAAAGTGGGAAGTGTTGGAGAGTGTGATTAGGGAAGAAACGAAGGTGATGTTGGAGGGAGACGAGAGTCCCAGTTCCTAGAGAGGTGAAAGGTGATGTTGGAGGGAGACGAGAGTCCCAGTTCCTAGAGAGGTGAAAGGTGATGTTGGAGGAGACGAGAGTCCCAGTTCCTAGAGAGGTGAAAGGGTGATGTTGGAGGAGACGAGAGTCCCAGTTCCTAGAGAGGTGAAAGGTGATGTTGGAGGAGACGAGAGTCCCAGTTCCTAGAGAGGTGAAAGGTGATGTTGGAGGGAGACGAGAGTCCCAGTTCCTAGAGAGGTGAAAGGTGATGTTGGAGGGAGACGAGAGTCCCAGTTCCTAGAGAGGTGAAAGGTGATGTTGGAGGGAGACGAGAGTCCCAGTTCCTAGAGAGGTGAAAGGTGATGTTGGAGGAGACGAGAGTCCCAGTTCCTAGAGAGGTGAAAGGTGATGTTGGAGGGAGACGAGAGTCCCAGTTCCTAGAGAGGTGAAAGGTGATGTTGAGGGGGACGAGAGTCCCAGTTCCTAGAGAGGTGAAAGGTGATGTTGAGGGGGACGAGAGTCCCAGTTCCTAGAGAGGTGAAAGGTGATGTTGAGGGGGACGAGAGTCCCAGTTCCTAGAGAGGTGAAAGGTGATGTTGAGGGGGACGAGAGTCCCAGTTCCTAGAGAGAGGTGAAAGGTGATGTTGGAGGAGACGAGAGTCCCAGTTCCTAGAGAGGTGAAAGGTGAGTGTTGGAGGAGACGAGAGTCCCAGTTCCTAGAGAGGTGAAAGGTGATGTTGGAGGAGACGAGAGTCCCAGTTCCTAGAGAGGTGAAAGGTGATGTTGGAGGAGACGAGAGTCCCAGTTCCTAGAGAGGTGAAAGGTGATGTTGGAGGAGACGAGAGTCCCAGTTCCTAGAGAGGTGAAAGGTGATGTTGGAGGAGACGAGAGTCCCAGTTCCTAGAGAGGTGAAAGGTGATGTTGGAGGGAGACGAGAGTCCCAGTTCCTAGAGAGGTGAAAGGTGATGTTGAGGGGGACGAGAGTCCCAGTTCCTAGAGAGGGTGAAAGGTGATGTTGAGGGGACGGAGTCCCAGTTCCTAGAGAGGTGAAAGGTGATGTTGAGGGGGACGAGAGTCCCAGTTCCTAGAGAGGTGAAAGGTGATGTTGAGGGGGACGAGAGTCCCAGTTCCTAGAGAGGTGAAAGGTGATGTTGAGGGGGACGAGAGTCCCAGTTCCTAGAGAGGTGAAAGGTGATGTTGGAGGGGGACGAGAGTCCCAGTTCCTAGAGAGGTGAAAGGTGATGTTGGAGGGGGACGAGAGTCCCAGTTCCTAGAGAGGTGAAAGGTGATGTTGGAGGAGACGAGAGTCCCAGTTCCTAGAGAGGTGAAAGGTGATGTTGGAGGGAGACGGAGTCCCAGTTCCTAGAGAGGTGAAAGGTGATGTTGGAGGGAGACGAGAGTCCCAGTTCCTAGAGAGGTGAAAGGTGATGTTGGAGGGAGACGAGAGTCCCAGTTCCTAGAGAGGTGAAAGGTGATGTTGGAGGAGACGAGAGTCCCAGTTCCTGAGAGAGGTGAAAGGTGATGTTGGAGGGAGACGAGAGTCCCAGTTCCTAGAGAGGTGAAAGGTGATGTTGGAGGGAGACGAGAGTCCCAGTTCCTAGAGAGGTGAAAGGTGATGTTGGAGGAGACGAGAGTCCCAGTTCCTAGAGAGGTGAAAGGTGATGTTGGAGGAGACGAGAGTCCCAGTTCCTAGAGAGGTGAAAGGTGATGTTGGAGGAGACGAGAGTCCCAGTTCCTAGAGAGGTGAAAGGTGATGTTGGAGGAGACGAGAGTCCCAGTTCCTAGAGAGGTGAAAGGTGATGTTGGAGGGAGACGAGAGTCCCAGTTCCTAGAGAGGTGAAAGGTGATGTTGGAGGAGACGAGAGTCCCAGTTCCTAGAGAGGTGAAAGGTGATGTTGGGGAGACGAGAGTCCCAGTTCCTAGAGAGGTGAAAGGTGATGTTGGAGGGAGACGAGAGTCCCAGTTCCTAGAGAGGTGAAAGGTGATGTTGGAGGGAGACGAGAGTCCCAGTTCCTAGAGAGGTGAAAGGTGATGTTGGAGGAGACGAGAGTCCCAGTTCCTAGAGAGGTGAAAGGTGATGTTGAGGGGGACGAGAGTCCCAGTTCCTAGAGAGGTGAAAGGTGATGTTGGAGGGAGACGAGAGTCCCAGTTCCTAGAGAGGTGAAAGGTGATGTTGGAGGAGACAGAGTCCCAGTTCCTAGAGAGGTGAAAGGTGATGTTGGAGGGGGGACGAGAGTCCCAGTTCCTAGAGAGGTGAAAGGTGATGTTGGAGGGAGACGAGAGTCCCAGTTCCTAGAGAGGTGAAAGGTGATGTTGGAGGGAGACGAGAGTCCCAGTTCCTAGAGAGGTGAAAGGTGATGTTGGAGGAGACGAGAGTCCCAGTTCCTATTGCATCACATGAGTGTACAAAACATTATAAACATTAGGATTTTTAATCCTTGAGACATCGATTGTGTATGTGTTTCATTCAGAGGGTGAATGGGCAAGACAAAATATTTTAGAACTTTTTGAAGGGGTTATGGTAGTACGTGGCAGTTGCACTGGTTTGTGTCAAGAACTGCAACACTGCTGGGTTTTTCACGCTCAGCAGACGTGTTAGAAATGAGGATTTCCTGTCTAGTCTCTAACCTCGCAGAAGGACTTCCTGTCTAGTCTCTAACCTCGCAGAAGGATTTTCAGGTCTAGTCTCTACCCTCACAGAAGGATTTTCTGTCTAGTCTCTACCCTCACAGAAGGATAGTCTCTATCCTCACAGAAGGATTTCCTGTCTAGTCTCTACCCTCACAGAAGGATAGTCTCTACCCTCACAGAAGGATTTCCTGTCTAGTCTCTAACCTCGCACGAAGGATAGTCTCTAACCTCACAAAGGATAGTCTCTACCCTCACAGAAGGATAGTCTCTACCCTCACAGAAGGATAGTCTCTACCCTCACAGAAGGATAGTCTCTACCCTCGCAGAAGGATAGTCTCTACCCTCGCAGAAGGATAGTCTCTACCCTCGCAGAAGGGATAGTCTCTACCCTCGCAGAAGGATAGTCTCTAACCCTCGCGAAGGATAGTCTCTAACCCTCGCAGAAGGATAGTCTCTAACCCTCGCAGAAGGATAGTCTCTAACCCTCGCAGAAGGATAGTCTCTAACCCTCGCAGAAGGATAGTCTCTAACCCTCGCAGAAGGATAGTCTCTAACCCTCGGAGAAGGATAGTCTCTAACCCTCGCAGAAGGATAGTCTCTAACCCTCGCAGAAGGATAGTCTCTAACCCTCGCAGAAGGATAGTCTCTAACCCTCGCAGAAGGATAGTCTCTAACCCTCGCAGAAGGATAGTCTCTAACCCTCGCAGAAGGATAGTCTCTAACCCTCGCAGAAGGATAGTCTCTAACCCTCGCAGAAGGATAGTCTCTAACCCTCGCAGAAGGATAGTCTCTAACCCTCGCAGAAGGATAGTCTCTAACCCTCGCAGAAGGATAGTCTCTAACCCTCGCAGAAGCCAAAGCCCCTCCCCGATCCGTGTTGTCACACACGTTAGGCACTCCTGGCGAAGAAGTTTAAGCACCGCCTTCTTCTCCCAATCCTGATAGGTCCAAGTAACCAGTGAGGAAAAACCCCAAAACCTCCTCCAGGGGTGGTAGGTAGCCTAGCGGTTAGAGCGTTGGGCCAGTAACCGAAAGGTTGCTAGATCAAATCCCTGAGCTGACGAGGTAAAAACCTGTCGTTCTGCCCCTGAACAAGGCAGTTAAGTCACTCATCCCGTTCAGTCCTGACAGATTCTCTGTCTATTCTCTGCTCCTTAAGGGTGGGTGTTGTCATCCTAGCCCCTCTCTACCAACACTAATGCAGACACATGAATAATGTACCTGTCTGTCCTGTCTGTCCTGTCTGTCCTGTCTGTCCTGTCTGTCTCTGTCCTGTCTGTCTGTCGTCAACAACAATAATACACTGTATTTGTTTTTTTGCTTATACCACCTTTATACATTTTATTACACCTTTATAAACATCTAGAAACATGAACATGTTTCTAACCCCTCTATAACAGGAGACGGGCCACAACCTGACAGTGAACCTGACCACTCTGAGGGTGTGGTGTTATGCCTGTGGGAAAGAGGTGTTCCTGGAGCATCACCTGGGCCATCACTGCCCTGTCCCCAGCACCAAGACCCTCACATCACCTCTCACCAACAACACACAGGTAATGTTACGCTCTGAAACCAACGTTGGTTGGTTGGTTGGTTAGTTGGTTGGTTGGTTGGTATGCTGATTGGTTGGTTGGTTGGTATGCTTGATTGGTTGGTTGGTTGGTATGCTGGTTGGTTGGTATGCTGGTTGGTTGGTATGCTGGTTGGTTGGTATGCTGATTGGTTGGTATGCTGATTGGTTGGTATGCTGGTTGGTTGGTTGGTTGGTATGCTGATTGGTTGGTATGCTGATTGGTTGGTATGCTGGTTGGTTGGTATGCTGGTTGGTTGGTATGCTGGTTGGTTGGTATGCTGGTTGGTTGGTTGGTATGCTGGTTGGTTGGTTGGTATGCTGGTTGGTTGGTTGGTATGCTGGTTGGTTGGTTGGTATGCTGGTTGGTTGGTTGGTATGCTGGTTGGTTGGTTGGTATGCTGGTTGGTTGGTATGCTGGTTGGTTGGTATGCTGATTGGTTGGTATGCTGGTTGGTTGGTATGCTGGTTGGTTGGTATGCTGGTTGGTTGGTTGGTATGCTGGTTGGTTGGTATGCTGGTTGGTTGGTTGGTTGGTTGGTATGCTGATTGGTTGGTATGCTGATTGGTTGGTATGCTGGTATGCTGGTATGCTGGTATGCTGGTTGGTTGGTCAATTTTATTTATTGGTTGATTGATCCCTGAATTCATTGAGTGATTGTTACCTAGAAAGATTGTTACCTAGAAAGATTGATACCTAGAAAGATTGATACCTAGAAAGATTGATACCTAGAAAGATTGATACCGAGGTTTATTTGATAACTGATTGATACCTGAATTGATTGATAGATTGACTGATACCTTGATTGCTTGGTTGACTAATTAATGACTGAATCCCTAATTAAGTTCCCTCATTATAAAAACCCGTTGTCTATAGCTGAAGCCACAACCCCCCGACCAATCAACGTAGAACATGAACACTGTACAGATTCAATCATATGGTTAATGATTATTTCACATCACTTTGAGACCATGTTTTAAAGTCCACAATCATTCAGTTATGTAACGTTGTTTTCTGTCTTTATGTAAAAAGCTGTCGAAGCAGTTGGTTCCGCTGTCGTCTCCTCGCGCTGCTGATAGGTCACTGTGTTTAGACGCTTATGGTTCTAATTGGGTCTTCTGTCCCCCAGGAGGGTAGCAGGGTGCTGGGCCGCTCCACCTCTCTGAGACTGCCCCCTACTGGTGGCTGTGAAGACCTGGGCATGGAGACTGAGGAGGAGGAAGAGCTTCGCCCCAGAGGTAGTATTATTATCCGTAGAGCGTGTTAGGGGCGTGTTAGGGGCGTGTTAGGGGCGTGTTAGGGGCGTGTTAGGGCGTGTTAGGGCGTGTTAGGGGCGTGTTAGGGCGTGTTAGGAGCGTGTTAGGGGCCCTGTGTTTACGCAATGTGACATGCCTGGATTTTTACAATTTTTTTTTTTTTAAACATTTTCATTTAAAGCTGCAATATGTCAATTTTTAGGCGACCCTGACCAAATTCACATAGAAATGTGTGTTATAGATCTGTCATTCTCATTGAAAGCAAGTCTAAGAAGCGGTAGATCTGTTCTGTGTGTGCTATTTCTACGCTTCCCTTTCTTAAGTTTCATTTTCGAGTCTTATCGGTATCTTTTTTTTACACCAGCTTCAAACAGCTAAAAATACAAAATTTTTGATTCTGGAAAATGTATTTCTCAACGGTTTAGATGATACAATGATTCTTTTACACTATACTTTTTTGTTTTTTTGTCACATAAACTGAAATTAGTTTAAACTATTAGAATTTTAACAACCAGGAAAAGGCGGGGCGATATCTGCATAGTGCAGCTTTAAAGCGTTTTCATTAAACTGTCCAGCAGCATCTTTATTTCAATCAATCAATCAATCAATCACATTTATTTATAAAGCCCTTTTTTACATCAGCTGATGTATAGATACCCAGCCTAAAAAAAAATCAAAAAACAGCAAGCAATGCAGGTATAGAAGCACATTTCTGACCAGAGCTTAAAATACAGGATCACTGTTAAACTGACTGAGCGCCTCTGGACCATCGTTCCCAAGTCTCTCAGCTGATCTCCTCCACCTACTGCCAAATCAAACTCTTACTAGTTGAACATTGACTATAATGAATCGGGGCTAGTAGCTGTCAAGGTGACGGGTGGCATTCAGGATAGATAGGTGTTTGTGTGTCAGGATAGGTGTTTGTGTGTCAGGATAGGTGTGTGTGTGTGTGTGTGTCAGGATAGGTGTGTGTGTCAGGATAGGTGTGTGTGTGTGTGTGTGTCAGGATAGGTGTGTGTGTCAGGATAGGTGTGTGTGTGTGTGTGTGTCAGGATAGGTGTGTGTGTCAGGATAGGTGTGTGTGTGTGTGTGTGTGTGTGTGTGTGTGTGTGTGTGTGTGTCAGGATAGATGTGTGTGTGCCAGGATAGATGTGTGTGTCTCTCTCCACCAGGTCTGACGGGACTGAAGAACATAGGAAACACCTGCTTTATGAACGCAGCCCTGCAGGCCCTCTCTAACTGGTGAGAACCTATACCAAACCCATATCTGACCTTTCACCCTGACCCCAGCCCTCTCTAACTGGTGAGACCCTATACCAAACCCATATCTGACCTTTCACCCTGACCCCAGCCCTCTCTAACTGGTGAGAACCTATACCAAACCCATATCTGACCTTTCACCCTGACCCCAGCCCTCTCTAACTGGTGAGAACCTATACCAAACCCATATCTGACCTTTCACCCTGACCCCAGCCCTCTCTAACTGGTGAGAACCTATACCAAACCCATATCTGACCTTTCACCCTGACCCCAGCCCTCTCTAACTGGTGAGAACCTATACCAAACCCATATCTGACCTTTCACCCTGACCCCAGCCCTCTCTAACTGGTGAGAACCTATACCAAACCCATATCTAACCTTTCACCCTGACCCCAGCCCTCTCTAACTGGTGAGAACCTATACCAAACCCACATCTGACCTTTCACCCTGACCCCAGCCCTCTCTAACTGGTGAGAACCTATACCAAACCCATATCTGACCTTTCACCCTGACCCCAGCCCTGCAGGCCCCTCTCTAACTGGTGAGAACCTATACCAAACCCACATCTGACCTTTCACCCTGACCCCAGCCCTCTCTAACTGGTGAGAACCTATACCAAACCCATATCTAACCTTTCACCCTGACCCCAGCCCTCTCTAACTGGTGAGAACCTATACCAAACCCATATCTGACCTTTCACCCTGACCCCAGCCCTCTCTAACTGGTGAGAACCTATACCAAACCCATATCTGACCTTTCACCCTGACCCCAGCCCTGCAGGCCCTCTCTAACTGGTGAGAACCTATACCAAACCCACATCTGACCTTTCACCCTGACCCCAGCCCTCTCTAACTGGTGAGAACCTATACCAAACCCATATCTGACCTTTCACCCTGACCCCAGCCCTCTCTAACTGGTGAGAACCTATACCAAACCCATATCTAACCTTTCACCCCTGACCCCAGCCCTCTCTAACTGGTGAGAACCTATACCAAACCCATATCTGACCTTTCACCCTGACCCCAGCCCTCTCTAACTGGTGAGAACCTATACCAAACCCATATCTGACCTTTCACCCTGACCCCAGCCCTCTCTAACTGGTGAGAACCTATACCAAACCCATATCTGACCTTTCACCCTGACCCCAGCCCTCTCTAACTGGTGAGAACCTATACCAAACCCATATCTGACCTTTCACCCTGACCCCAGCCCTCTCTAACTGGTGAGACCCTATACCAAACCCATATCTGACCTTTCACCCTGACCCCAGCCCTCTCTAACTGGTGAGAACCTATACCAAACCCATATCTGACCTTTCACCCTGACCCCAGCCCTCTCTAACTGGTGAGACCTGGTTCGAGGTCCAGGTTAGAGGCCCTCCTGCCCATTAAATGGAGAGGGAGAGACAAAGAAAGAGGTGGAATGGGTTCACACTCATGGAATGTTACATAAAGCTCACTTCATTATTCAGTGTTTTACTGCATCAGGGATCGTGTACACAGACGTATCGGGCTTTACCAGCCTTCAGAGTGTAGGTACAATTTACTTTAATTCAAAACAGCATTTATAAAGAACTACAGACGAGCAGCAGGTGCTTCTAATCAGGGTTACCGTAACAACAGACGAGCAGCAGGTGCTTCTAATCAGGGTTACCGTAACAACAGACGAGCAGCAGGTGCTTCTAATCAGGGTTACCGTAACAACAGACGAGCAGCAGGTGCTTCTAATCAGGGTTACCGTAACAACAGACGAGCAGCAGGTGCTTCTAATCAGGGTTACCGTAACAACAGACGAGCAGCAGGTGCTTCTAATCAGGGTTACCGTAACAGACGAGCAGCAGGTGCTTCTAAACAGGGTTACCGTAACAACAGACGAGCAGCAGGTGCTTCTAATCAGGGTTACCGTAACAACAGACGAGCAGCAGGTGCTTCTAATCAGGGTTACCGTAACAACAGACGAGCAGCAGGTGCTTCTAATCAGGGTTACCGTAACAACAGACGAGCAGCAGGTGCTTCTAATCAGGGTTACCGTAACAACAGACGAGCAGCAGGTGGTTCTAATCAGGGCTAGAAGCAACCCGACACCTGTCCTGATGAAGCCCCAAAACTTGAACAGAAGCCAGTTGCTTAACGAATCCCAGCAATAACGGAATAAACTGTTTACTGTAAACTATTTAGTTACTTTCAATGATGGCCGTAATGGCATCAAATCTATTGGCTGTTATATTTAGTGTTTTTGCTGCCAAACAAATATGTTGTGTTTTGGCTGTAAAGAAAAGCCAGATCTGACTGGCCAATAAAAATAAAATATTAAGATGGACAAAAGAACACAGATACTGGACAGAGGAACTCTGCCTAGAAGGCCAGCATCCCGGAGTCGCCTCTTCACTGTTGATACTGGACAGAGGAACTCTGCCTAGAAGGGCAGCATCCCGGAGTCGCATCCTCACTGTTGATACTGGACAGAGGAACTCTGCCTAGAAGGCCAGCATCCCGGAGTCGCCTCTTCACTGTTGACGTACACAGCGTTGTACCAGACCTAAAGTTTCTTGGCAATTTCTCACATGGAATAGCCTTCATTTCTCAGAACAAGAATAGACTGACAAGTTTCAGAAGAAAGTTATTTGTTTCTGGACATTTTGAGCCTGTAATCAAACCCACAAATGCTGAAGCTCCAGATACTCAGCTAGTCTAAAGAAGGCCAGTTTTATTGCTTCTTTAATCAGTACAACAGTTTTCAGCTGTGCTAAGATAATTGCAAAAGGGTTTTCTAATGATCAATTAGCCTTTTTAAAATGATAAACTTGGATTAGCTAACACAACGTGCCATTGGAACACAGGAGTGATGGTTGCTGATAATGGGCCTCTGTATGCCTATGTAGATATTCCATTAAAAATCAGACGTTTCCAGCTACAATAGTCATTTACAACATTAACAATATCTACACTGTATTTCTGATCAATTTGATGTTATTTTAATGGACAAAAAATGTGCTTTTCTTTCAAAAACAAGGTAATTTCTCAGTGTTACATTACTAGATCCCTTTCTCAGTGTTTCATTACTAGATCCCTTTCTCAGTGTTACATTACTAGATCCCTTTCTCAGTGTTTCATTACTAGATCCCTTTCTCAGTGTTACATTACTAGATCCCTTTCTCAGTGTTTCATTACTAGATCCCTTTCTCAGTGTTTCATTACTAGATCCCTTTCTCAGTGTTTCATTACTAGATCCCTTTCTCAGTGTTACATTACTAGATCCCTTTCTCAGTGTTACATTACTAGATCCCTTTCTCAGTGTTACATTACTAGATCCCTTTCTCAGTGTTTCATTACTAGATCCCTTTCTCAGTGTTACATTACTAGATCCCTTTCTCAGTGTTTCATTACTAGATCCCTTTCTCAGTGTTACATTACTAGATCCCTTTCTCAGTGTTTCATTACTAGATCCCTTTCTCAGTGTTACATTACTAGATCCCTTTCTCAGTGTTACATTACTAGATCCCTTTCTCAGTGTTTCATTACTAGATCCCTTTCTCAGTGTTACATTACTAGATCCCTTTCTCAGTGTTACATTACTAGATCCCTTTCTCAGTGTTACATTACTAGATCCCTTTCAGTGTTTCATTAGCAGATCCCTTTCTCAGTGTTATATTACTAGTTCCCTTTCTCAGTGTTACATTACTAGATCCCTTTCTCAGTGTTACATTACTAGATCCCTTTCTCAGTGTTACATTACTAGATCCCTTTCTCAGTGTTACATTACTAGATCCCTTTCTCAGTGTTACATTACTAGATCCCTTTCTCAGTGTTACATTACTAGATCCCTTTCTCAGTGTTACATTACTAGATCCCTTTCTCAGTGTTACATTACTAGATCCCTTTCTCAGTGTTTCATTACTAGATCCCTTTCTCAGTGTTACATTACTAGATCCCTTTCTCAGTGTTTCATTACTAGATCCCTTTCTCAGTGTTACATTACTAGATCCCTTTCTCAGTGTTTCATTACTAGATCCCTTTCTCAGTGTTTCATTACTAGATCCCTTTCTCAGTGTTACATTACTAGATCCCTTTCTCAGTGTTTCATTACTAGATCCCTTTCTCAGTGTTTCATTACTAGATCCCTTTCAGTGTTTCATTAGCAGATCCCTTTCTCAGTGTTATATTACTAGTTCCCTTTCTCAGTGTTACATTACTAGATCCCTTTCTCAGTGTTACATTACTAGATCCCTTTCTCAGTGTTTCATTACTAGATCCCTTTCTCAGTGTTACATTACTAGATCCCTTTCTCAGTGTTACATTACTAGATCCCTTTCTCAGTGTTACATTACTAGATCCCTTTCTCAGTGTTACATTACTAGATCCCTTTCTCAGTGTTACATTACTAGATCCCTTTCTCAGTGTTACATTACTAGATCCCTTTCTCAGTGTTACATTACTAGATCCCTTTCTCAGTGTTTCATTACTAGATCCCTTTCTCAGTGTTTCATTACTAGATCCCTTTCTCAGTGTTTCATTACTAGATCCCTTTCTCAGTGTTACATTACTAGATCCCTTTCAGTGTTTCATTAGCAGATCCCTTTCTCAGTGTTACATTACTAGATCCCTTTCTCAGTGTTTCATTACTAGATCCCTTTCTCAGTGTTTCATTACTAGATCCCTTTCTCAGTGTTTCATTACTAGATCCCTTTCTCAGTGTTACATTGATCATGAACAGGTTAAGACGCATAAGAGTTGTCCGTTAAATACAATATAATATATTACAGAATGTGGTGCGAGGACAATCTCTCTTTCTCAGTCTCTCACTCGTTCTCTCCCCTCTATCTGCATGTAGTCAGGTGTATGACCTCTCTCTCTTCCTTTCTCTCTCCAGTCCTCCTCTAACCCAGTTCTTCTCTCTCTCCAGTCCTCCTCTAACCCAGTTCTTCTCTCTCTCCAGTCCTCCTCTAACCCAGTTCTTCTCTCTCTCCAGTCCTCCTCTAACCCAGTTCTTCTCTCTCTCCAGTCCTCCTCTAACCCAGTTCTTCTCTCTCTCCAGTCCTCCTCTAACCCAGTTCTTCTCTCTCTCCAGTCCTCCTCTAACCCAGTTCTTTGTGGAGTGTGGAGGTCTGGTGAGGACAGACAAGAAGCCTGCTCTGAGTAAGAGCTACCAGAAACTGGTGGCAGACCTCTGGCACAAGAACAGGTACACATCTCATTCTCTCACTTTAGTCCACACACACACACACACGTATTTACTTGCTAGGGTGCTGTATTATCCTGACAGTTTATAAGATGTTAGGGTCTGCAGCCTCAGAAATGAGGGCGATCCTGGAATGATCTACAGGTCTTTTTAAAACTTGATTATTTGGTCCCAGAATGTGAATTTAGGACTCTGATTTAAAAAAAAAAAAATATTAAAGTGCGCTTGTTTTGATTGATTTGTAAATATTAGTTGCCCTTTTGAATGGAACATAATTTATTTGAAATGTTGTAACTGTCATTTTGTAGTGATCGTCCTTGATTCAACAGTAACTAAGATGGTGGAGAGGTCTGTCCATAATAAAGGCGCTGCTCTGCCTTCTTAACAACACTATCAACAAGGCAGGTCCTACAGGCCCTAGTTTCTACCTTCTTAACAACACTATCAACAAGGCAGGTCCTACAGGCCCTAGTTTCTACCTTCTTAACAACACTATCAACAAGGCAGGTCCTACAGGCCCTAGTTTCTACCTTCTTAACAACACTATCAACAAGGCAGGTCCTACAGGCCCTAGTTTCTACCTTCTTAACAACACTATCAACAAGGCAGGTCCTACAGGCCCTAGTTTCTACCTTCTTAACAGCACTATCAACAAGGCAGGCCCTAGTTTCTACCTTCTTAACAACACTATTAACAAGGCAGGTCCTACAGGCCCTAGTTTCTACCTTCTTAACAACACTATTAACAAGGCAGGTCCTACAGGCCCTAGTTTCTACCTTCTTAACAACACTATCAACAAGGCAGGTCCTACAGGCCCTAGTTTCTACCTTCTTAACAACACTATCAACAAGGCAGGTCCTACAGGCCCTAGTTTCTACCTTCTTAACAACACTATCAACAAGGCAGGTCCTACAGGCCCTAGTTCTGTCACACCTGGACTACTGTTCAGTCGTGTGGTCAGGTGCCACAAAGAAGGACTTAGGATAATTACAATATACACGTATATCTCTCCTGGCTCAAAGTAGAGGAGATATTGACTTCATCGCTACTTGTTTTTGTAAGAAGTATTGACATGTTGAATACACTGAGCTGTCTGTTTAAACTACTGGCACACAGCTCAGACACCCATCCATACCTCACAAGACATGCCACCAGAGGTCTGTTTAAACTACCAGCACACAGCTCAGACACCCCATCCATACCCCACAAGACATGCCACCAGAGGTCTGTTTAAACTACTGGCACACAGCACAGACACCCATCCATACCCCACAAGACATGCCACCAGAGGTCTGTTTAAACTACTGGCACACAGCTCAGACACCCATCCATACCCCACAAGACATGCCACCAGAGGTCTGTTTAAACTACTGGCACACAGCTCAGACACCCATCCATACCCCACAAGACATGCCACCAGAGGTCTCTTTACTGTCCCCAAGTCCAGAACAGACTATGGGAGGAGCACAGTACTACATAGAGCCATGACTACATGGAACTCTATTCCACATCAGGTAACTGATGCAGCAGTAAAATTAGATTAAAAAAAAACCCGGATAAAAATACACCTTATGGAACAGGAACTAATGGGGATCCATAATAAACCCCAGGAAGAGTAGCTGCTGCACGGGCAGGAACTAATGGGGATCCATAATAAACCCCAGGAAGAGTAGCTGCTGCCTTGGCAGGAACTAATGGGGATCCATAATAAACCCCAGGAAGAGTAGCTGCTGCCTTGGCAGGAACTAATGGGGATCCATAATAAACCCCAGGAAGAGTAGCTGCTGCCTTGGCAGGAACTAATGGGGATCCATAATAAACCCCAGGAAGAGTAGCTGCTGCCTTGGCAGGAACTAATGGGGATCCATAATAAACCCCAGGAAGAGTAGCTGCTGCCTTGGCAGGAACTAATGGGGATCCATAATAAACCCCAGGAAGAGTAGCTGCTGCCTTGGCAGGAACTAAATGGAGATCCATAATAAACCCCAGGAAGAGTAGCTGCTGCCTTGGCAGGAACTAATGGGGATCCATAATAAACCCCAGGAAGAGTAGCTGCTGCCTTGGCAGGAACTAATGGGGATCCATAATAAACCCCAGGAAGAGTAGCTGCTGCCTTGGCAGGAACTAATGGGGATCCATAATAAACCCCAGGAAGAGTAGCTGCTGCCTTGGCAGGAACTAATTGGCATACTTAATAAATAGAAATGCAAAATAGTTTTTCACATTGCTTGAACTGTTGGAAATGAGACCCTGGTCTCAATGGGTTTGTAATAAAAGCAAATGTAAGCTATTCTTGTTCTGTGGTGTTTCACACAGTCCTAACCTTTTCTTCCTGTGGTGTTTCAGGCCATCCTATGTCGTCCCTACCAGTCTGTTCCAGGGGATCAAGGCTGTTAACCCCATGTTCAGAGGATACTCACAACAGGTAGGTGTCTTCTCATTGTGATAATATATGATTTATAATACGTAAAACGGGTGTTTTGTATGAAAGATAATATTCCCAGGCTGGCAGATGGCCTCCTCTAGGGCTGTTACTGAACCAGTAAACTGAAGAATAAGTCCTTTACGTCTCTGTCTTTCCTCAGCCACCATCACAAGCATGAACTGATTAACAGTCCGTTTCTCTTTAGGTTGACACCATTCTATGGTTGAGTGTGTGTTAGTTCACTGTTTGTTTTGCAGTTTTAGTCAGGGAATATTAATTTTGTCACACTGCTCTGTAAGGCAGGCTGGGAATTATCATCCAGATGAATGGAGGAAGGAACTTCCAGGCTCCTGAGAGAGAGAGAGAGGATGTTCAAATTGTATTTGACACATGCGCCGGATACAACAGGTGTAGACCTTACCGTGAAATCCTTACTTACAAGCCCTTAACCAACAACGCAGTTAAGAAAATATTTACTAAATAAACTAAAGTTAAAAAATAAAAAGAGCAACAATAAAATAACAGTAGCGAGGCTATATACAGGGGGGTCGATCTCGTACAACGCTGTGTACTACTCCCTTCACAGAATAGTGCATACTACTCAAATGGCAGGCCAAAACCTGAGAAGATTCTGTACAGGAAGTACCCTGTCTGACCATTTCTTGGCCTTCTTTGTCATCTCTATCCAAAACAAAGGATCTCTGCTGTAACGTGACATTTTCTAAGGCTCTCAGAAGGCGCCAGAACGTTGAATGATGACTTTGCAGCCCATGGCTGAAAAACAGTAGCGCATTTGGTAAGTGGTCGATCTGAGAACAATGAGACTGGCGTGCACGTGAAGAGTCCATTTTAGATTATCAGTCTTTGAACGAAAACAACGGCTCCCGGTCGGAATATTAGAAAAAAAATCGCATAAAAATAGATTTTAATCAGCGTTTGACATGCTTCGAAGTACGGTAATGGAATATAGACGCTTCACAAGTCTTCAACTGGCAGCTTCATTAAATAGTACCCGCAAAACACCAGTCTCAACGTCAACAGTGAAGAGGCGACTCTGGGATGCTGACCTTCTAGGCAGAGTTCCTCTGTCCAGTGTCTGTGTTCTTTTGCCCACCTTAATCTGTTATTTTTATTAACCAGTCTGAGATATGGCTTTTTCTTTACAACTCTGCCTCTTCACTGTTGACGTTCATTTTTGTAATGACTTGGTGCTGCCTATCTTGGCCAGGACGCTCTTGAAAAATAGATTTTAAATCTCAATGAGCCCTTCCTGGTTAAATAAAGGTTAAATAAATTTTTTTTAAAAATTAAAAAAAATATGTATATATATAACTATATACTTACAATTATAATGATACACTTATAATGATACAACTATATAACTGTATCATTATAGCTATATAAGTATCATTATAGCTATATAACTATCATTATAACTATCATTATAACTATATCATTATACCTGTATAACTGTCATTATACATCATTATAGCTATATAACTGTATCATTATAGCTATATAACTATCATTATAGCTATATAACTATCATTATAGCTATATAACTATCATTATAGCTATATAACTATCATTATAGCTATATAACTATCATTATAGCTATATAACTATCATTATAACTATATAACTATCATTATAGCTATATAACTATCATTATAACTATATACTTACAACTATCATTATAACTATATAACTATATCATTATCTATATCATTAACTATATACTTACAACTATATAACTACACTGCTCAAAAAAATAAAGGGAACACTTAAACAACACAATGTAACTCCAAGTCAATCACACTTCTGTGAAATCAAACTGTCCACTTAGGAAGCAACACTGATTGACAATACATTTCACATGCTGTTGTGCAAATGGAATAGACAACAGGTGGAAATTATAGGCAATTAGCAAGACACCCCCAATAAAGGAGTCACAGCCCTCCATGTGCTCGCCAGAGGTAGCCTGACTGCCATTAGGTACCGAGATGAGATCCTCAGACCCCTTGTGAGACCATATGCTGGTGCGGTTGGCCCTGGGTTCCTCCTAATGCAAGACAATTCTAGACCTCATGTAGCTGGAGTGTGTCAGCAGTTCCTGCAAGAGGAAGGCATTGATGCTATGGACTGGCCCACCCGTTCCCCAGACCTGAATCCAATTGAGCACATCTGGGACATCATGTCTCGCTCCATCCACCAACGCCACGTTGCACCACAGACTGTCCAGGAGTTGGCGGATGCTTTAGTCCAGGTCTGGGAGGAGATCCCTCAGGAGACCATCCGCCACCTCATCAGGAGCATGCCCAGGTGTTGTAGGGAGGTCATACAGGCACGTGGAGGCCACACACACTACTGAGCCTCATTTTGACTTGTTTTAAGGACATTACATCAAAGTTGGATCAGCCTGTAGTGTGGTTTTCCACTTTAATTTTGAGTGTGACTCCAAATCCAGACCTCCATGGGTTGATCAATTGGATTTCCATTGATTGTGTGATTTTGTTGTCAGCACATTAAACTATGTAAAGAAAAAAGTATTTAATAAGATTATTTATTTCATTCAGATCTAGGATGTGTTATTTAAGTGTTCCCTTTATTTTTTTGAGCAGTATATATCATAACTATATCATTATACCTATATAACTATATCATTATAACTATATCATTATACCAATATAACTATACCAATATACCTTTATAACTATATCAATATACCTATATAACTATATCATTATACCTATCATAACTATCATTATACCTATATAACTATATCAATATAACTATATCATTATACCTATAGAACTATCATTATACCTATAGAACTATCATTATCCCTAATGAACTATCATTATACCTATATCATACGTATTTCATTATACCTATATCACGTATTTCATTATACCTATATCATACGTATTTCATTATACCTATATCATACCTATATCATTATACCTATATCATAACTATTTCATTATACCTATATCATAACTATTTCATTATACCTATATCATACCTATATCATTATACCTATTTCATTATACCTATATCATACCTATATCATTATACCTATAGCATTATACCTATATCATACCTATTTCATTATACCTATATCATACCTATATCATTATACCTATATCATACCTATTTCATTATACCTATATCATACCTATATCATTATACCTATAGCATTATACCTATATCATAACTATATCATTATACCTATATCATAACTATGTCATTATACCTATAGCATTATACCTATATAAATATCATTATAACTATATCATTATAACATTTTTTACATTTTAGTCATTTAGGGGACGCTCTTATCCAGAGCGACTTACAGTAGTGAATGCATACATTTCATACATTTTTTTCCCCGTACTGGTCCCCGTGGGAATCGAATCCACAACCCTGGCGTTGCAAACACCATGCTCTACCACTATATCATTATAACTATATAACTATATCATTATAACTATATCAACTATATCATTAGAACTATATCACTATATCATTAGAACTATATAACTATATCATAACTATATCATTGTAACTATATCATAACTACATAACTATATAACTATCATAACTATATCATTATAACTATATAACTATATCATAACTATATCATTATAACTATATCATAACTATATCATTATAACTATATAACTATCATTATAACTATATCATAACTATATAACTATATCATTATAACTATATAACTATATCATTATAACTATATAACTATATCATTATAACTATATAACTATATCATTATAACTATATAACTATATCATTATAACTATATAACTATATTATTATAACTATATACCTATATCATTATAACTATATACCTATAGCATTATAACTATATACCTATATCATTATAACTATATACCTATATCATTATAACTATATCATTATAACTATATCACTATATCATTATACCTATATCATTATAACTATATACCTATATCATTATAACTATATACCTATATCATTATACCTATATCATTATACCTATATCATTATAACTATATCATAACTATATCATCATAACTATATCATAACTATATCATTATACCTATATAACTATATCATTATACCTATATCACTATATCATTATACCTATATCATTATAACTATATCATTATAACTATAACTATATCATTATAACTATATAACTATATCATTATAACTATATAACTATATCATTATAACTATATAACTATCATTATAACTATATACCTATATCATTAGAACTATATACCTATATCATTAGAACTATATACCTATATCATTAGAACTATATACCTATATCATTATACCTATATCATTATAACTATATACCTATATCATTATACCTATATCATTATAACTATATACCTATATCATTATAACTATATACCTATATCATTATAACTATATACCTATATCATTATAACTATATACCTATATCATTATAACTATATACCTATATCATTATAACTATATACCTATATCATTATAACTATATACCTATATCATTATAACTATATACCTATATCATTATAACTATATAACTATATCATTATAACTATATCATTATAACTATATCATTATAACTATATAACTATCATTATACCTATATACCTATATCATTATAACTATATACCTATATCATTATAACTATATACCTATATCATTATACCTATAATCATTATAACTATATAACTATATCATTATAACTATATACCTATATCATTATAACTATATACCTATATCATTATAACTATATACCTATAATCATTATAACTATATACCTATAATCATTATAACTATATACCTATATCATTATAACTATATACCTATATCATTATAACTATATACCTATATCATTATAACTATATACCTATATCATAACTATATACCTATATCATTATAACTATATACCTATATCATTATAACTATATACCTATATCATTATAACTATATACCTATATCATTATAACTATATACCTATATCATAACTATATACCTATATCATTATACCTATATAACTATATTATTAACTATATAACTATATCATTATAACTATATCATTATACCTATATAACTATATTATTAACTATATAACTATATCTATATCATTATATCTATATAACTATCATTATACCTATAACTATATTATTAACTATATCATTATACCTATATCATTATAACTATATCATTATAACTATATCATTAGCTATATCATCATAACTATATAACTATATCATCATTACTATATCATAACTATATCATCATTACTATATCATAACTATATCATCATAACTATATCATAACTATATAACTATATCATAACTATATCATCATAACTATATCATAACTATATAACTATCATAACTATATCATCATAACTATATCATAACTATATCATAACTATATCATCATAACTATATCATAACTACATCATTATACCTATATAACTATATTATTAACTATATAACTATATCTATATCATTATATCTATATAACTATCATTATACCTATATAACTATATTATTAACTATATAACTATATCATTATAACTATCATTATAACTATATAATTATATCATTATAACTATATCATAACTATATCATCATAACTATATCATCATAACTATATAACTATATCATCATAACTATATCATAACTATATCATCATAACTATATCATAACTATATAACTATATCATAACTATATCATCATAACTATATAACTATATCATAACTATATCATCATAACTATATCATAACTATATAACTATATCATCATAACTATATAACTATATCATAACTATATAACTATATCATCATAACTATATCATAACTATATAACTATATCATAACTATCATTATAACTATATCATTAACTATATCATAACTATATAACTATATTATAACTATATAACTATCATAACTATATCATCATAACTATATAACTATATTATAACTATATAACTATCATAACTATATCATCATAACTATATCATAACTATATCATCATAACTATATCATAACTATATAACTATATCATAACTATCATTATAACTATATCATTAACTATATCATAACTATATAACTATATTATAACTATATAACTATCATAACTATATCATCATAACTATATAACTATATTATAACTATATAACTATCATAACTATATCATCATAACTATATCATAACTATATCATCATAACTATATCATAACTATATAACTATATCATCATAACTATATCATAACTATATAACTATATCATAATAACTATATCATAACTACATAACTATATCATCATAACTATATCATCATAACTATATCATCATAACTATATCATAACTATATAACTATATCATAACTATATCATAACTATATCATCATAACTATATCATAACTATATAACTATATCATCATAACTATATCATAACTATATAACTATATCATAATAACTATATCATAACTACATAACTATATCATCATAACTATATCATCATAACTATATCATCATAACTATATCATCATAACTATATCATCATAACTATATCATAACTATATAACTATATCATCATAACTATATCATCATAACTATATCATAACTATATAACTATATCATAATAACTATATCATAACTATATAACTATATCACAACTATATCATCATAACTATATCATAACTATATAACTATATCATAACTATCATTATAACTATATCATTAACTATATCATTAACTATCATAACTATATAGTTATATCATTATAACTATTTCATTATCCTTAAGGCCACTGCAACCACATTATCTTGTTATTTGCTGAAAGAAGTGGATCTCTATAAGGTCGTCGGCTGCCCCTACACCTTTCGTTTCAAGGTTCATCGAGTTGTACAGTGTTTTATGGGTCTTTGGGCACCAATGTTGTACTGGACTGTCAGTTGACTAACTATCATTGTAATATGTTGCTCTTGAGCGTGAAAAACACAGCGGTGTTGCAATTCTTGACACACTCAAACTGGTTCGCCTGTCACCTACTACCCATACCCTGTTCAAAGACACTTCAATATTTTGTCTTGCCCCATTCACCCTCTGAATGGTCACACATACACAATCCATGTCTCAATTGTCTCAGGGCTTAAAAATCATTCTTTAACCATGTCTCTTCCCCCCTTCATCTACATTTTGATTTGAAGTGACACCAATAAGGGATCGTAACTTTCACCTGGTCAGTCATGTCATGGAAAGAAAGAGCAGGTGTTCCTAATGTTTTGTCCAGTGTGTATATGTATGACAGTATATTCTATCTGTATGTGATCTATATCTACCTCAGGACTCTCAGGAGTTCCTGCGCTGTCTGATGGACCAGCTCCACGAGGAGCTGAAGGAGCCTCTGGCCGAGCCCCTCGACAACGACCAACACTCGCACGCCATCGCCATGGACGACGACGGCCCCGACGACGACAGCCCCAGCCAGTCGGACAACGACTTTCAGTCATGCGAGTCGTGCGAGCGGGTGGACAGAGAGGGTCAGGGTGGGAGCGGGGACGGGCAGGCGGCGCCGCCGCCAAGGGAGGAGTCTAAAGAGGCGGAGATGCTGATCCCCGACGGGCCTGACTCCTCCCACTCCTTCAGCCAGACCAATAGGGAGTGGCAGAAAGAGAAGAACCTGATCAACGACCTCTACCGGGGGTCAGGGGCCGCGGGGTCAGCGGGAGACCTGGATAAAGACGTGAATACCGCTCCCGCGGTGGCCACGCCCATCGTCAGCAGCCAGGGGACAATCAAAGTCCAGATACAGAGCCGCATGGCTGGTGGGTGGCGTGGCTGGTGGGTGGCGTGGGTGGCGTGGCTGGAGGGTACACCATGAATGAATGGAGGAATTCATTAATTAATGAAGGGATGAATTATGGAGTGAGTGGGTGGGTGAGTGAGTGGGTGAATGAATGAATCACGTAAACCATCACATCAGCCTAAGTCTCCTGTCTGTAGTACTCCAGACTGTGGTAGCCCATTGGTTTAAAGCCTGATGGTATTTATAGCAGGTGAACATACGTCTTCAGGTCTAAGCTTGGAGCTTCTAACACTGCTGTAGTAGAACTAGCTCGTAATTACTTTACCTATTGAAGTTAAAGGCTCTGATTTGTAAATTGTTCTGGATTAAAGAGCGTCTGCTAGAATGACTGAAATATAAATGTAACTAACAGTCTGCACCTCTCTGTTCCCAGAGCTGCAAGTCGTGTCCAGCAGCACCCGGACCCAGAGTCCAGTCCATATGGAGGGACACTGCCTCACCAAGATGTCCTCCAGTCCCCCCAAGACTAACTCTGTCTGGCCAGGAATGTCCTCCAGCCATAAGAAAGGTACAATATGAAAAATGTATTTTTGTGAGGCCATCACTAAATGAAAATACACAAAGGCAACAATACAGAAAACAGTCATTAGAGTATCTATCTACGGCCTCTCTATTGGCGCAGTGGTTTAAGGCTAGCTGTGCCACTAGAGATTCTGGGTTCGAGTCCAGGCTCTGTCGCAGCCGGCTCAGCGTCGTCCGGGTTAGGGGAGGGTTTGGCCGGCAGGGATGTCCTTGTCCCATCGCTCTCTAGCGACTCCTGTGGCGGGCCGGGCGCAGTGCACGCCGACACGGTCGCCAGGTGTACGGTGTTTCCTCCGACACATTGGTGCGGCTGGCTTCCAGGTTAAGTGGGAATTGTGTCAAGAAGCAGTGCGGCTTGGTTGGGTTGTGTTTCGGAGGACGCACGGCTGTCGGCCTTCGCCTCTCCAGAGTCCGTACGGGAGTTGCAGCGATGAGACAAAACTGTAACTGCCAATTGGAAACCAGGGAAAAAAGGGGTACAAATAAATAAAAAGATGATCTATCATCGAGCAATTCAATCAACACCTTGACTCTCTGACTCTCTGACTCACCCAGACTCTCTCTCTGTCTCTCTGTCTCTCTGTCTCTCTCTCTCTGACTCATTGACTCTCTCACTCTCTCTCTGACTCTCTCTCTGACTCACTGACTCTCTCTCTCTGACTCTCTGACTCTCTGTCTCTCTGTCTCTCTCTCTCTCTCTCTCTGACTCTCTGTCTCTGTCTCTCTGTCTCTCTGTCTCTCTGTCTCTCTCTCTCTGACTCATTGACTCATTGACTCTCTCACTCTCTCTCTGACTCTCTCTCTGACTCACTGACTCTCTGACTCTCTCTCTGACTCACTGACTCTCTCTCTCTGACTCTCTGACTCTCTCTCTCTGACTCTCTCTCTCTCTGACTCTCTCTCTGTCTCTCTGTCTCTCTGTCTCTCTCTCTCTGACTCATTGACTCTCTCACTCTCTCTCTGACTCTCTCTCTGACTCACTGACTCTCTGACTCTCTCTCTGACTCACTGACTCTCTCTCTCTGACTCTCTGACTCTCTCTCTCTGACTCTCTGACTCTCTCTCTCTGACTCTCTCTCTCTGACTCTCTCTCTCTGACTCTCTCTCTCTGACTCTCTCTCTCTGTAGTGTCCTCGTTCTCCTCAACAAAGAGCCAGAAGAAGTACCGTAGTGTGATATCAGACGTGTTTGATGGGACCATTGTCAGCTCAGTACAGTGTCTGACCTGTGATCGGGTGAGTAGTTTTTCCAGCCATCTTGTGGGGCTCCTTCTTCCTCTCAGGCCTTAACGCGAGGGGGGGGTTAACTTGACTCACGTCTCTCTGCCTCATCTTTTGGAATATTGCGTTACTCTGAACCCACACTGTTCTGCAGGAAGGCCTGCCGGTTTGGACTTGATGGAGTACAGCGGAAGTGACTTTACGCAGCAGGTTAGGAGAATGAGCGTAGCAGGTTAGGAGAATGAGCGCAGCAGGTTAGGAGAATGAGCGCCAGCAGGTTAGGAGAATGAGCGCAGCAGGTTAGGAGAATGAGCGCAGCAGGTTAGGAGAATGAGGGCCAGCAGGTTAGGAGAATGAGCGCCAGCAGGTTAGGAGAATGAGCGCAGCAGGTTAGGAGAATGAGGGCCAGCAGGTTAGGAGAATGAGCGCCAGCAGGTTAGGAGAATGAGCGCAGCAGGTTAGGAGAATGAGCGCCAGCAGGTTAGGAGAATGAGCGCCAGCAGGTTAGGAGAATGAGGGCCAGCAGGTTAGGAGAATGAGCGCCAGCAGGTTAGGAGAATGAGGGCCAGCAGGTTAGGAGAATGAGGGCCAGCAGGTTAGGAGAATGAGGGCCAGCAGGTTAGGAGAATGAGCGCCAGCAGGTTAGGAGAATGAGGGCCAGCAGGTTAGGAGAATGAGGGCCAGCAGGTTAGGAGAATGAGGGCCAGCAGGTTAGGAGAATGAGGGCCAGCAGGTTAGGAGAATGAGGGCCAGCAGGTTAGGAGAATGAGGGCCAGCAGGTTAGGAGAATGAGCGCAGCAGGTTAGGAGAATGAGCGCAGCAGGTTAGGAGAATGAGCGCAGCAGGTTAGGAGAATGAGCGCCAGCAGGTTAGGAGAATGAGCGCCAGCAGGTTAGGAGAATGAGCGCAGCAGGTTAGGAGAATGAGCGCAGCAGGTTAGGAGAATGAGCGCAGCAGGTTAGGAGAATGAGGGCCAGCAGGTTAGGAGAATGAGCGCAGCAGGTTAGGAGAATGAGGGCAGCAGGTTAGGAGAATGAGGGCAGCAGGTTAGGAGAATGAGCGCAGCAGGTTAGGAGAATGAGCGCAGCAGGTTAGGAGAATGAGGGCCAGCAGGTTAGGAGAATGAGGGCCAGCAGGTTAGGAGAATGAGCGCCAGCAGGTTAGGAGAATGAGCGCCAGCAGGTTAGGAGAATGAGGGCCAGCAGGTTAGGAGAATGAGGGCCAGCAGGTTAGGAGAATGAGGGCCAGCAGGTTAGGAGAATGAGGGCCAGCAGGTTAGGAGAATGAGGGCCAGCAGGTTAGGAGAATGAGGGCCAGCAGGTTAGGAGAATGAGCGCAGCAGGTTAGGAGAATGAGCGCAGCAGGTTAGGAGAATGAGCGCCAGCAGGTTAGGAGAATGAGCGCAGCAGGTTAGGAGAATGAGCGCCAGCAGGTTAGGAGAATGAGCGCAGCAGGTTAGGAGAATGAGGGCCAGCAGGTTAGGAGAATGAGCGCCAGCAGGTTAGGAGAATGAGGGCCAGCAGGTTAGGAGAATGAGGGCCAGCAGGTTAGGAGAATGAGGGCCAGCAGGTTAGGAGAATGAGCGCAGCAGGTTAGGAGAATGAGCGCCAGCAGGTTAGGAGAATTAGGTTAAGGTTGGGTAAAGGGGTTAGCTAAAATGCTACAATTGTCCTCGACTCAACTCAAACATATCTAGCAACAACCAGACCTTCCCTCAGAACATCCTTTTGGTTTCCATTAATGCGATTCTGCCTCATCTTTACATCTCATAATCACATATCACTCTTCCCTCCAGGTGTCAGTGACCCTCGAGAACTTCCAGGACTTGTCCCTGCCCATCCCAGGTAAGGAGGACCTGGCTAAACTCCACTCCTCCTCCCATCAGACATCTCTGATCAAGGCCGGCTCCTGTGGAGAGGCCTACGCAGCCCAGGGATGGGTGGCCTTCGTCATGGAATACATCAAGAGGTTTGTTATGTTATATACAGAATGTTATTACAGTACGTCAAAAAAGGTACGTACCTGATCAGTGTTATGAATGAGGCATAATAACGGTCAAAATAACAACATGTTTTTAGTACATCAACAAGTCCTGTAACGTTATAAGGATATGAACGATGTGATGAGGCAGTGTGAGTCAGCAGGTTGACTCAGGAGATAATGTGACAAGCCGTACAGATCAGTCATGTCAGGCCCTGTGTCCCCAGCACACACTTCCTTACCACTTTTATAGTGGATAGTCTCCAGCAGTGGTGTAAAGTACTGATCTGAGGACTCACTAAACAGAGAACATCCCTGGTCATCTCTACTGCCTCTGATCTGGAGGACTCACTAAACAGAGAACATCCCTGGTCGTCCCTACTGCCTCTGATCTGGAGGACTCACTAAACAGAGAACATCCCTGGTCATCCCTACTGCCTCTGATCTGGAGGACTCACTAAACAGAGAACATCCCTGGTCATCCCTACTGCCTCTGATCTGGTGGACTCACTAAACAGAGAACATCCCTGGTCATCCCTACTGCCTCTGATCTGGAGGACTCACTAAACAGATAACATCCCTGGTCATCCCTACTGCCTCTGATCTGGTGGACTCAGTAAACAGAGAACATCCCTGGTCATCCCTACTGCCTCTGATCTGGAGGACTCACTAAACAGAGAACATCCCTGGTCATCCCTACTGCCTCTGATCTGGTGGACTCAGTAAACAGAGAACATCCCTGGTCATCCCTACTGCCTCTGATCTGGAGGACTCACTAAACAGAGAACATCCCTGGTCATCCCTACTGTCTCTGATCTGGAGGACTCACTAAACAGAGAACATCCCAGGTCATCCCTACTGCCTCTGATCTGGAGGACTCACTAAACAGAGAACATCCCTGGTCATCCCTACTGCCTCTGATCTGGTGGACTCACTAAACAGAGAACATCCCTGGTCATCCCTACTGCCTCTGATCTGGAGGACTCACTAAACAGAGAACATCCCTGGTCATCCCTACTACCTCTGATCTGGAGGACTCACTAAACAGAGAACATCCCTGGTCGTCCCTACTGCCTCTGATCTGGAGGACTCACTAAACAGAGAACATCCCTGGTCATCCCTACTGCCTCTGATCTGGTGGACTCACTAAACAGAGAACATCCCTGGTCGTCCCTACTGCCTCTGATCTGGAGGACTCACTAAACAGAGAACATCCCTGGTCATCCCTACTGCCTCTGATCTGGTGGACTCACTAAACAGAGAACATCCCTGGTCGTCCCTACTGCCTCTGATCTGGAGGACTCACTAAACAGAGAACATCCCTGGTCATCCCTACTGCCTCTGATCTGGAGGACTCACTAAACACACATGCTTTGTTTGTAAATTGTCTGAATGTTGGAATGTGCCCCTGGCTTTCCGTAAATTTAAAAACAAGAAAATGGTGCCATCTGGTTTGCTTCATATAAGGAATTTGAAATGATTTATACTTTTACTTTTGATACTTGTATTTATTTAATTTTATTTAACTAAGCAAGTCAGTTAAGAACACATTCTTATTTTTTTTAATTTCACCTTTTATTTAACCAGGTAGGCCAGTTGAGAAGAAGTTCTCATTTACAACTGCGACCTGGCCAAGATAAAGCAAAGCAGTGCGACAAAAACAACAACAGAGTTACACATTAACAAATGTACAGTCAATAACACAATAGAAAAGAAAAATAGAAAAATATATATACAGTGTGTGCAAATGAAGTAAGATTAGGGAGGTAAGGCAATAATTAATTACAATTTAGCATCAACACTGGAGTGATAGATGTGCAGATGATGATGTGCAAGTAGAGATACTGGGGTGTAAAAGAGCAAGAGGGTAAGTAATAATATGGGGATGAGGTAGTTGGGTGGGCTATTTACAGATGGGCTGTGTACAGGTACAGTGATCGGTGAGCTGCTCTGACAGCTGATGCTTAAAGTTAGTGAGGGAGATATAAGCCTCCAGCTTCAGTGATTTTTGCAATTCGTTCCAGTCATTGGCAGCAGAGAACTGGAAGGAAAGGCGGCCAAAGGAGGAGTTGGCTTTGGGGATGACCAGTGAAATATACCTGCTGGAGTGTATGCTACGGGTGGGTGTTGCTATGGTGACCAGTGAGCTGAGATAAGGCGGGGCCTTACCTAGCAGAGACTTATAGATGACCAGGGTGACTTTTACTTTTACTTAAGTCATTTTCCATTAAGGTATCTTTACTTTTACTCAAGTATGACAATTGGGTACTTTTTCCACCACTGGTCTGCGAACACCAAGTGTTTTGTCTAGAGGTCAATATATAGGGGTTATATCTCATAGGGGTCAATATATAGGGGTTATATCTCATAGTGGATAGTCTGCTAACACCAAGTGTGTTGTATTGAGGTCTTTCCTGAGCATGTGACTCGACCAGGAACAACTCTATTTCCTGGTTGAAGCAGATAAACACATTGTTAGTAGGGGTCAGGGTTGGGGTCAACATTAACACATTGTTAGTAGGGGTCAGGGTTGGGGTCAACATTAACACATTGTTAGTAGGAGTCAGGGTTGGGGTCAACATTAACACATTGTTAGTAGGAGTCAGGGTCAACATTAACACATTGTTAGTAGGGGTCAGGGTTGGGGTCAACATTAACACATTGTTAGTAGGGGTCAGGGTTGGGGTCAACATTAACACATTGTTAGTAGGAGTCAGGGTCAACATGAACACATTGTTAGTAGGGGTCAGGGTTGGGGTCAACATTAACACATTGTTAGTAGGGGTCAGGGTTGGGGTCAACATTAACACATTGTTAGTAGGGGTCAGGGTTGGGGTCAACATTAACACATTGTTAGTAGGGGTCAGGGTTGGGGTCAACATTAACACATTGTTAGTAGGAGTCAGGGTCAACATTAACACATTGTTAGTAGGGGTCAGGGTTGGGGTCAACATTATCACATTGTTAGTAGGGGTCAGGGTTGGGGTCAACATTAACACATTGTTAGTAGGGGTCAGGGTTGGGGTCAACATTAACACATTGTTAGTAGGAGTCAGGGTTGGGGTCAACATTAACACATTGTTAGTAGGGGTCAGGGTTGGGGTCAACATTAACACATTGTTAGTAGGGGTCAGGGTTGGGGTCAACATTAACACATTGTTAGTAGGAGTCAGGGTTGGGGTCAACATTAACACATTGTTAGTAGGGGTCAGGGTTGGGGTCAACATTAACACATTGTTAGTAGGGGTCAGGGTTGGGGTCAACATTAACACATTGTTAGTAGGGGTCAGGGTTGGGGTCAACATTAACACATTGTTAGTAGGAGTCAGGGTTGGGGTCAACATTAACACATTGTTAGTAGGGGTCAGGGTTGGGGTCAACATTAACACATTGTTAGTAGGAGTCAGGGTTGGGGTCAACATTAACACATTGTTAGTAGGGGTCAGGGTTGGGGTCAACATTAACACATTGTTAGTAGGGGTCAGGGTTGGGGTCAACATTAACACATTGTTAGTAGGAGTCAGGGTTGGGGTCAACATTAACACATTGTTAGTAGGGGTCAGGGTTGGGGTCAACATTAACACATTGTTAGTAGGGGTCAGGGTCAACATTAACACATTGTTAGTAGGAGTCAGGGTTGGGGTCAACATTAACACATTGTTAGTAGGGGTCAGGGTTGGGGTCAACATTAACACATTGTTAGTAGGGGTCAGGGTTGGGGTCAACATTAACACATTGTTAGTAGGGGTCAGGGTCAACATTAACACATTGTTAGTAGGAGTCAGGGTTGGGGTCAACATTAACACATTGTTAGTAGGAGTCAGGGTTGGGGTCAACATTAACACATTGTTAGTAGGGGTCAGGGTTGGGGTCAACATTAACACATTGTTAGTAGGAGTCAGGGTTGGGGTCAACATTAACACATTGTTAGTAGGGGTCAGGGTTGGGGTCAACATTAACACATTGTTAGTAGGGGTCAGGGTTGGGGTCAACATTAACACATTGTTAGTAGGGGTCATGGTTGGGGTCAATTCCATTTCAATTCCAATAAATACAAAACACTTCAAAACAAATTCAAAGTGTTTTAAGAGAATTGGAATTTTAGTGTACTTCCTGAATTGACTGGAGTCGAAGTGGAATTGAACCCAACCCTGTTCGGAGCCATCAGTGAGTTTTATGTGAAGTCTATTCTGTTAACGTTAAAACTGTTGTGATTATGTCCTTGTGTTCCAGCTGGTGGTGGGGTCCTGTGGTGACCTTACAGGATTGTTTGGCTGCCTTCTTCACCAGAGACGAGCTGAAAGGTGAGGACCTTGACTGTCTGTCTCTCTCTCTCTGGTACCTGTTTCGGTCTGGAGCGTTGCTGACGGCGTTGTTTCTGTGTCCCCCTAGGTGATAACATGTATAGCTGTGAGAAATGCAAGAAGTGAGTACCTGAACAACAGAATTATATGTAAAATCATTACATAGATGACTGAATGGAAATTCTTCATGGGTTTTAACTCAGGAAACATGAATAAAGATTTAATTAAGACTGTGATTTTTCTCTCTGCTAGATTACGGAACGGAGTGAAATTCTGTAAAGTTCAGAGTGTACCAGAGGTCAGTGTTCAAACACTTTAGAAAAGCCACGAGGCTCATATTACAGTATATACGGTCATATTACAGCTGATATTACAGTATATACGGTCATATTACAGCTGATATTACAGTATATACGGTCATATTACAGCTGATATTACAGCTGATATTACAGTATATACGGTCAAATTACAGCTGATATTACAGCGGATATTACAGTATATACGGTCATATTACAGCTGATATTACAGCTGATATTACAGTATATACGGTCATATTACAGCTGATATTACAGCTGATATTACAGCTGATATTACAGTATATATGGTCAAATTACAGCTGATATTACAGCTGATATTACAGTATATACGGTCAAATTACAGCTGATATTACAGTATATACGGTCATATTACAGCTGATATTACAGCTGATATTACAGTATATATGGTCAAATTACAGCTGATATTACAGCTGATATTACAGTATATATGGTCATATTACAGCTGATATTACAGTATATACGGTCATATTACAGCTGATATTACAGCTGATATTACAGTATATACGGTCATATTACAGCTGATATTACAGCTGATATTACAGTATATACGGTCATATTACAGCTGATATTACAGTATATACGGTCATATTACAGCTGATATTACAGCTGATATTACAGTATATACGGTCATATTACAGCTGATATTACAGCTGATATTACAGTATATACGGTCATATTACAGCTGATATTACAGCTGATATTACAGTATATACGGTCATATTACAGCTGATATTACAGCTGATATTACAGTATATACGGTCATATTACAGCTGATATTACAGCTGATATTACAGTATATACGGTCATATTACAGCTGATATTACAGCTGATATTACAGTATATACGGTCATATTACAGCTGATATTACAGCTGATATTACAGTATATATGGTCATATTACAGCTGATATTACAGCTGATATTACAGTATATATGGTCATATTACAGCTGATATTACAGCTGATATTACAGTATATACGGTCATATTACAGCTGATATTACAGCTGATATTACAGTATATACGGTCATATTACAGCTGATATTACAGCTGATATTACAGTATATACGGTCATATTACAGCTGATATTACAGCTGATATTACAGTATATACGGTGCATTTGGAAAGTATTCAGACCCCTTGACTTTTTCCCGCCAACAAAATTTACGTTACAGCCTTATTCATAAATTGATTAAATAGTTTATTTTCCTCATCAATCTACACACAATACCCCATAAAAACAAAGCGAAAACAGGTTTTTAGAATAAAATAAAAAACGGAAATATCTTATTTACATACATATTCAGACCCTTTGCTATGAGACTCTAAATTGAGCTCAGGTGCATCCTGTTTCCATTGATCATCCTTGAGATGTTTCTACAACTTGATTGGAGTCCACCTGTGGTAAATTCTATTGATTGGACATGATTTGGAATGGCACACACCTGTCTATATAAGGTCCCACAGTTGACAGAGCAAAAACCAAGCCATGAGGTTGAAGGAATTGTCCGTAGAGCTCCGAGACAGGATTGTGTCGAGGCACAGACCTGGGGAAGGGTACCAAAACATTTCTGCAGCATTGAAGGTCCCCGAGAACACAGTGGCCTCCATCATTCTTAAATGGAAGAAGTTTGGAACCACCAAGACTCTTCCTAGAGCTGGCCGCCCGGCCAAACTGAGCAATCGGGGGAGAAGGGCCTTGGTCAGGGAAGTGACCAAGAACCCGATGGTCACTCTGACAGAGCTCCAGAGTTCCTCCATAGAGATGGGAGAACCTTCCAGAAGGACAACCATCTCTGCAGCACATGACAGCCCGCTTGGAGTTTGCCAAAAGACACAAGAATCTCTGGTCTGATGAAACCAAGATTGAATGCTTTGGCCTGAATTCCAAGCCTCACGTCTAGAGGAAACATGGCACCCATCCCTACAGTGAAGCATGGTGGTGGCAGCATCATGTTGTGGGGATGTTGTTTTAGCTTCAGGGCCTGAGACTAGTCATAATTGAGGGAAAGATGAATGGAGCAAGGTACAGAGAGATGCTTGATGAAAACCTTCTCCAGAGCGAAGGTTCACCTTCCAACAGGACAACGACCCTAAGTACACAACCAATACAATGCAGGACAAGTCTTTGAGTGGCCCAGCCAGAGCCTGGACTTGAACCCGATCGAACATCTCTGGAGAGACCTGAAAATAGCTGTGCAGTGACGCTCCCCATCAAACCTGACAGAGCTTGAGAGGATGTGCAGAGAAGAATGGGAGAAACTCCCCAAATACAGGTGTGCCAAACTTGTAGCGTCATACCCAAGAAGACTCAAGGATGTAATCGCTGACAACGGTGCTTCAACAAAGTATTGAGTAAAGAGTCTTAATACTTATATAAATGTGATATTTCAGTATAAAAAAAATTATACATTTGCAAACATTTCTAAAATCCTGTTTTTGCTTTGTCATTTTGTGTGTGTAGATTGATGAGGACAAAAATATATATATTTTAAAATAAGGCTGTAACGTAACAAAATGTGGAAAAAGTCAAGGGGTCTGAATACTTTCAGAATGAGCTGTATATACACTACATGGCCAAAAGTATGTGGACACCCCTTCAAATTAGTGGGTTCAATTTCAGCCAGGTGTGTTTTAATTTTTTATTTAACCTTTATTTAACTTGGCAGGTCAGTTAAGAACAAATTCTTATTTTCAGTGACAGCCTAGGAACAGTGGGTTAACTGCCTTGTTCATGGGCAGAACGACAGATTGTTACCTTGTCAGCTCGGGGATTCGATCTTACAACCTTTCGGTCACTAGTCCAACGCAAACTTTCGATTACTAGTCTAACCACTAGGCTACCTGCCATGTATAAAATTTAGCACACAGCCATGCACTCTCCATAGACAAACATTGGCAGTAGAATGGCCCGTACTGAAGACCTCAGGGATTTACAACAATGCACAAGTTAGTTTGTCACATTTCTGCCCAGCTAGATGTCCCGGTGAACTCTTAAGTGCTGTTATTGTGAAGTGGAAACGTCTAGAAGCAACAACTGCTCGGCCGCGAAGTGGTAGCTCACAACATCTGGCAATCCGACGGACGAATCTGGGTTTGGCGGATGCAAGGAGAACGCGACCTGCCCGAATGCATAGTGCCAACTGTAAAGTTTGGTGGAGGAGGAATAATGGTCTGGGGCTGTTTTTCATGGTTTGGGCCCCTTAGTTCCAGTGAAGGGAAATCTTAACGCTACAGCATACAATGACATTCTAGATGATTCTGTGCTTCCAATTTTGTGGCAACAGTTTGGGGAAGGCCCTTTCCTGTTTCAGCATGACAATGCCCCCGTGCACAAAGCCAGGTCCATACAGAAATGGTTTGTTCAGATCGGTGTGGAAGAACTTGACTGGCCTGCACAGAGCCCTGACTTCAACCCCATCGAACACCTTTGGGATGAATTGGAACGCCGACTGCGAGCCAGGCCTAATCGCCCAACATCAGTGCCCGACCTCACTAATGTTCTTGTGGCTGAATGGAAGCAAGTCCCCTACAGCAATGTTCCAACAGTGGAGGCTGTTGTAGTAGCAAAGGGCGGACCAACTCCATATTAATGCCCATGATTTTGTATGAGATGTTCGACGAGCAAAGTGTCCACATACTTTTGGCCATGAAGTGTATGTGATTTATTGTCACATACATCAGATAGGTGCAGTGAATTGTGTTTTTATACAGGGTCAGTCATAGTATTACAGCGTCCCTGGAGCAAATTAGGGTTAAGTGTTTTGCTCAAGGGCGACCGGCAGAGTTTTCACCTTTCGGGTTAGTGGCCCGCCGCTCTAATCGCTAGGCTACCTGCTACTAAACCAGGGGAGGTATTACTCAGTTACACTTTCAATTCAATATAATTATTAAATCCATTTTGTTTTAATTCCCTTTCCAGATCTTGTGTATCCACCTGAAGCGGTTTAGACACGAGCTGATGTTCTCCACTAAGATCGGGACTCACGTCTCTTTCCCATTGGAGGGCCTGGACCTGCAGCCCTTCCTGGCCAAGGACAGCTCTGCCCACACCACCTCCTACGACCTGCTGTCCGTCATCTGTCACCATGGCACCGCCAGCAGTGAGTGTTGGTTCAGGCCACCCCCCCTCTGAGGTCTGTTCTAGGGAGGTAGACAGAGGGATCTGGATTGACGGATAGACCTTGAGGGCTTTCAACATTTAATTTTTTTTTTTTTTAATGTAATCAACTTCACGGTCCCCTGTGGCTCAGTTGGTAGAGCATGGTGTTTGCAACGCCAGGGTTGTGGGTTCGATTCCCACGGGGACCAGTACGGAGAAAGAAAAAAAATAATTATGAAATGTATGCATTCACTACTGTAAGTCGCTCTGGATAAGAGCGTCTGCTAAATGACTAAAATGTAAAATGTCGTGGGGATTGTTATCCTTTTCTCGTTAACCTCTTTTCTCTTCCTCCTCTCCCTCCTCCTACTCTCGCCAGGTGGCCACTACATAGCCTACTGTAGGAATGACCTGAACAACCTGTGGTATGAGTTTGACGACCAGAGCGTCACCGAGGTGTCAGAATCCTGCGTCCAGAACGCTGAGGCCTACGTTCTGTTCTACAAGTAATAAACACCAACACACCCTAGGAGTGGTATCATATAACTACATCCTCTAGGAGTGGTATCATATAACTACATCCTCTAGGAGTGGTATCATATAACTACATCCTCTAGGAGTGGTATCATAGAACTACATCCTCTAGGAGTGGTATCATATAACTACATCCTCTAGGAGTGGTATCATATAACCAATACACCTTAGGAGTGGTATTATATAAACAACACACCTAGGAGTGGTATCATAGAACTACATCCTCTAGGAGTGTTATCATAGAACTACATCCTCTAGGAGTGGTATCATAGAACTACATCCTCTAGGAGTGGTATCATAGAACTACATCCTCTAGGAGTGGTATTATAGAACTACATCCTCTAGGAGTGGTATTATATAACCAACACACCTAGGAGTGGTATCATAGAACTACATCCTCTAGGAGTGGTATCATAGAACTACATCCTCTAGGAGTGGTATCATAGAACTACATCCTCTAGGAGTGGTATCATAGAACTACATCCTCTAGGAGTGGTATTATAGAACTACATCCTCTAGGAGTGGTATCATATAACCAACACACCTAGGAGTGGTATCATATAACCAACACACCTAGGAGTGGTATTATATAACCAACACACCTAGGAGTGGTATCATATAACCAACACACCTAGGAGTGGTATCATATAACCAACACACCTAGGAGTGGTATTATATAACTACATCCTCTAGGAGTGGTATCATATAACCAACACACCTAGGAGTGGTATCATATAACTACATCCTCTAGGAGTGGTATTATATAACCAACACACCTAGGAGTGGTATTATAGAACTACATCCTCTAGGAGTGGTATTATATAACCAACACACCTAGGAGTGGTATCATATAACCAACACACCTAGGAGTGGTATCATATAACTACATCCTCTAGGAGTGGTATTATAGAACTACATCCTCTAGGAGTGGTATTATATAACCAACACACCTAGGAGTGGTATTATAGAACTACATCCTCTAGGAGTGGTATTATATAACCAACACACCTAGGAGTGGTATCATATAACCAACACACCTAGGAGTGGTATTATAGAACTACATCCTCTAGGAGTGGTATCATATAACCAACACACCTAGGAGTGGTATTATAGAACTACATCCTCTAGGAGTGGTATTATAGAACCAACACACCTTAGGAGTGGTATCATATAACCAACACACCTTAGGAGTGGTATCATATAACTACATCCTCTAGGAGTGGTATCATATAACTACATCCTCTAGGAGTGGTATCATATAACTACATCCTCTAGGAGTGGTATCATAGAACTACATCCTCTAGGAGTGGTATCATAGAACTACATCCTCTAGGAGTGGTATTATAGAACTACGTCCTCTAGGAGTGGTATTATAGAACTACGTCCTCTAGGAGTGGTATTATAGAACTACATCCTCTAGGAGTGGTATTATAGAACTACGTCCTCTAGGAGTGGTATTATAGAACTACGTCCTCTAGGAGTGGTATTATAGAACTACGTCCTCTAGGAGTGGTATTATAGAACTACATCCTCCTCTTCTATCACACAAAGCAACACAGCATAAAACCACCACACTAAGAACAATTATAAGACTTAATCCTACACAGTGGGGCGACATCCTTCCTCTAGACATTAACAGCAGCAACAGAATTCTAATCTGCCAGGATTTGAGCTCTCTCTGGAGGAAGTGCCCGTTTTAGCAGATAAATCGTTTTCTGTAAACAGGAAGTTGCCGTGCTGTTGTACAGACCACGTCCATTTAGTTTATTTAGCTCACGGTTACTAATGTGTACTGTTTGTGTCCCTCCAGGAAGAGCAACGAAGAGGCGCTGAAGGAGAGGAGGAGGGTGACGGGTCTCCTCGGCGTGACGGAGCCCAGTCTGCTACAGTTCTACGTCTCCAGACAGTGGCTCAACAAGTTCAAGACCTTCGCTGAGCCTGGACCTATCTCCAATGACGACTTCCTCTGCTCACACGGAGGTACGGGGCTATGGGCATTTATCTTTCCAACTATCCATGTCTGTCTCTATCAGACATTTATATATCTTTATCTCTATCTGAATCAGCCAGCCATCCAGACAGTCAGCCAGACAGCCAGTCAGCCAGTCTGCCAGCCAGCCAGTCAGTCAATTGCTCAACTGTCTAAGCAACTGGGGGGGGGACCAAATGAATCCATGTTTCCAGAGATATTGGGTGAGGTTAATGTTAGGTGGTACCCATTACCCATAATGACTTGTGATGAGGATCATTTTAAATGTTGTGTTATCAGGCGTGCCGCCTGCCAAGGCAGTGTTCATCGATGACCTGGTAGTGATGCTGCCGCAGAACGCGTGGGACCATCTCTACAGCAGGTCAGTTTCATACAGCGACACCATACCGTCATTAAGTGGGATTCACTACGTTTTTACATGGAGGAGTATTAAAACAGGATTGTTAGGGAAATCCTTTTTCTTTGCGTACAATGTTTTAATCAAACTATATTAATCGAGAGTTATTCACAGTGTTTAACCGTACCCATAGTTGATAAAGTCGTGTATTTTTACGGGCTAGGAGCATCGTCTTACGTCAGAGAGCGAGACGATGCGGCTAAGGGGAGGTTTATTCACTGAGCTGTGTTTCAAGGACTGAATTCTGGGACTGTGGTTCTCTGGTCAAGGTGTTACTAAGCTGTGATTGGTCTGCCAAGGTGTGTTACTGAGCTCTGATTGGTCTGTCAAGTTCTGTTACTGAGCTCTGATTGGTCTGTCAAGTTCTGTTACTAAGCTGTGCATGATCTGTCAATGTGTGTTACTAAGCCATGATTGGTCTGACAAGTTGTTACTAAGCCATGATTGGTCTGACAAGGTGTGTTACTAATCTGTGATTGGTCTGACAAGGTGTGTTACTAATCTGTGATTGGTCTGGTCAAGGTGTGTTACTAAGCTGTGATTGGTTTGTTGTCTAGGTACGGAGGCGGGCCTGCTGTCAACCACCTGTACGTGTGTCACACTTGTCAGACCGAGATTGAGAAGCTGGAGAAGAGGCGCAGGACAGAGCTGGACATGTTTATCCGGGTAAGGCCTTTCACGGATCCTTTCCTTTGCAGGATTTTTTTCCACCCCAGCACTAACGCACCTGTTTTAATGTTCTCAATTCATTGAAATTATAATCTTTCTCTCTCAACTCTCTTTCTTTCCCGTCCTCTCCCCTTCCCTCGCTCTTCTCCCTATCCTCCCCTCCTCTCTCCCCATCTCCTCTCTCCCCCATCTCCTCTCTCCCCATCTCCTCTCTCCCTCTCTTCCTCTCTCCCTCCATCCCCTCTTCCTCTCTCCCTCCATCCCCTCTCTTCCTCTCTCCCTCCATCCCCTCTCTCCCCCATCCCCTCTCTCCCCCATCCCCCATCCCCTCTTCCTCTCTCCCCCCATCCCCTCTCTCCCTCCATCCCCTCTCTCCCCCATCCCCTCTCTCCCCCATCCCCTCTCTCCCCATCTCCTCTCTCCCCATCCTCTCTCCCCCCATCCCCTCTCTTCCTCTCTCCTCCCATCTCCTCTCTCCCCCATCCCCTCTCTTCCTCTCTCCCCCCATCCCCTCTCTTCCTCTCTCCCCATCCCCTCTCTTCCTCTCTCCTCCCATCTCCTCTCTCCCTCCATCCCCTCTCTTCCTCTCTCCCCCCATCCCCTCTCTCCCCCATCTCCTCTCTCCCCATCCTCTCTCCCCCCATCCCCTCTCTTCCTCTCTCCTCCCATCTCCTCTCTCCCCCCATCCCCTCTCTTCCTCTCTCCCCCCATCCCCTCTCTTCCTCTCTCCCCCATCCCCTCTCTTCCTCTCTCCTCCCATCTCCTCTCTCCCTCCATCCCCTCTCTTCCTCTCTCCCCCCATCCCCTCTCTTCCTCTCTCCCCCATCCCCTCTCTTCCTCTCTCCTCCCATCTCCTCTCTCCCCCCCATCCCCTCTCTTCCTCTCTCCTCCCATCTCCTCTCTCCCCCCATCCTCTCTCCCCCCATCCCCTCTCTTCCTCTCTCCTCCCATCTCCTCTCTCCCCCCATCCCCTCTCTTCCTCTCTCCTCCCATCTCCTCTCTCCCCCCATCCTCTCTCCCCCCCATCCCCTCTCTTCCTTCCTCTGTTCAGCTGAACAAGGCGTTCCAAGAGGAGGAGTCTCCAGTGATCATCTACTGCATCAGCATGCAGTGGTTCAGAGAGTGGGAGGGCTTTGTCAAGGGAAAGGACAATGGTGAGTGGTTGGTTCAGAGAGTGGGAGGGCTTTGTCAAGGGAAAGGACAATGGTGAGTGGTTGGTTCAGAGAGTGGGAGGGCTTTGTCAAGGGAAAGGACAATGGTGAGTGGTTGGTTCAGAGAGTGGGAGGGCTTTGTCAAGGGAAAGGACAATGGTGAGTGGTTGGTTCAGAGAGTGGGAGGGCTTTGTCAAGGGAAAGGACAATGGTGAGTGGTTGGTTCAGAGAGTGGGAGGGCTTTGTCAAGGGAAAGGACAATGGTGAGTGGTTGGTTCAGAGAGTGGGAGGGCTTTGTCAAGGGAAAGGACAATGGTGAGTGGTTGGTTCAGAGAGTGGGAGGGCTTTGTCAAGGGAAAGGACAATGGTGAGTGGTTGGTTCAGAGAGTGGGAGGGCTTTGTCAAGGGAAAGGACAATGGTGAGTGGTTGGTTCAGAGAGTGGGAGGGCTTCGTCAAGGGAAAGGACAATGGTGAGTGGTTGGTTCAGAGAGTGGGAGGGCTTTGTCAAGGGAAAGGACAATGGTGAGTGGTTGGTTCAGAGAGTGGGAGGGCTTCGTCAAGGGAAAGGACCATGGTGATTGGCTAAACAGATACTTTTGGTCATGTAGTGTATGTGGACACCTGCATGTCGAACATCTCATTCCAAAATCATGGGCATTAAAAGGGAATTGGTCCCCCCTTTGCTACTACAACAGCCTCCACTGTTGGAACATTGCTGTAGGGGACTTGCTTCCATTCAGCCACAAGAACACTAGTGAGGTCGGGCACTGAGGTTGGGGCGATTAGGCCTGGCTCGCAGTCGGCGTTCCAATTCATCCCAAAGGTGTTCGATCTCGACAAACCATTTCTGTATGGACCTGGCTTTGTGCACCAGGGGACTTCTCATGCTGAAACAGGAAAGGGCCTTCCCCAAACTGTTGCCACAAAGTTGGAAGCACAGAATGGTCTAGAATAAATAATGGCACCGGAGGAGATGGCTGCCGTTGTAAGGGCTCTTAACCAATCGTGCGTGTTTTTGTAACTTATTTTGTACATAATGTTTCTTTCACCGTCTCTTATGACCAAAAAGTCCTTCTAGATATCAGGACAGAGATTACTCACCTCGTACTGGACAAAGATTTTTTTCTTTTAATGAATCGGATGCAAAGGATTTACTTCAGACATCGTCATTCGCAGGAGAAAGAGACGGAGATATCGGGACGTAGGTCGGGGTGCCTTGTAAGGATCCGACGGCGAGTGGGTAATCTGCCTCTACCATCAGTCCTATTAGCTAACGTACAAATGGATAACAAAATAGACAAGCTACGATCACGAATATCCTACCAATGGGACATTCAAAACTGTAATATCTTATGTTTCACTGAGTCGTGGCTGAACAACGACATGGATAACATACAGCTGGCTGGGTTTACGCTGCCTCCGGTAAGACAAGGGGTGGAAGTCTGTGTCTATTTGTCAATAACAGCTGGTGCACGAAATCTAATATTAAGGAAGTGTCAAGGTCGCCTGAGGTAGAGTATTTCATGATAAGCTGTAGACCACACTATTTACCAAGAGAGTTTTCATCTATATTTTTTCGTAACTATCTATCTACCACCACAAACCGATGCTGGCACTAAGACCGCACTCAACGAGCTGTATAAGGCCATAATCAAACAGGAAAACACTCATCCAGAGGTGGCGCTCCTAGTGGCCGGGGACTTTAATGCAGGGAAACTTAAATCAGTTTTACCTCATTTCTATCAGCATGTCACATGTGCAACCGGAGGAGAAAAAAAACTCTGGACCACCTTTACTCCACACACAGAGATGCGTACAAAGCTCTCCCTCGCCCTCCATTTGGCAAATCTGATCATAATTATATCCTCCTGATTCCTGCTTATAAGCAAAAACTAAAGCAGGAAGTACCAGTAACTCGCTCAAATCGGAAGTGGTCAGATGACACAGATGCTAAGCTACAGGACTGTTTTGCTGCACAGACTGGAATATGTTCTGGGATTCTTCCGATGGCATTGAGGAGTACACCACATCAGTCACTGGCTTCATCAATAATCGATGACGTCCCCCGCAGTGACCGTACGTACATACCCCAACCAGAAGCCATGGATTACAGGCAACATCCAGACTGAGCTAAAGGGTAGAGCTGCCGCTTTCAAGGAGCGGGACTCTAACCCAGACATTTATAAGACATCCCGCTATGCCCTCAGACGAACCCTCAAAAGCGTCAATACAGGACTAAGATTGAATCATACTACACCGGCTCCGACGCTCGTCGGATGTGGCAGGGCTTGCAAACTATTAGACTACAAAGGGAAGCACAGCCGCGAGCTGCCCAGTGACACGAGCCTACCAGAAGAGAGAAATTATTTCTATGCTCGCTTCGAGGCAACACTGAAGCATGCATGAGAGCATCAGCTGTTCCGGATGACTGTGTGATCATGCGCTGCGCTGACCATGCGCTGACCAACTGGCAAGTAATCTTCACTGACATTTTCAACCTGTCCCTGACTAAGTCTGTAATACCAACATGTTTCAAGCAGATCAGCATAGTCTCTGTGCCCAAGAACACTAAGGTAACCTGCCTAAATGACTACTGACCCGTAGCACTCTGGTCTGTAGCCATAAAGTGCTTTGAAAGGCTGGTCATGGCTCACATTAACACCATGATCCCAGAAACCCTAGACCCACTCCAATTTGCCTACCGCCCCAACAGATCCATAGATGACGCAATCTCTATTGCACTCAACACTGCCCTTTCCCACCTGGACAAAAGGAACACCTACGTGAAAATGCTATTCATTGACTATAGCTCAGCATTCAACACCATAGTGCCCTCAAAGCTCATCACTAAGCTAAGGACCCTGGGACTAAACACCTCCATCTGTAACTGGATCCTGGACTTCCTGACGGGCCGCCCCCAGGTGGTAAGGGTAGGTAACAACGCATCCGTCACGCTGATCCTCAACACAGGGGCCCCTCAGGGGTGCGTGCTCAGTCCCCTCCTGTACTCCCTGTTCACTCATAACTGAACTGCAAGGCACGACTCCAACACCATCATTAACTTTGTCGATGACACAACAGTGGTAGGCTTGATCACCGATAACGACGAGACAGCCTATAGGCAGGAGGTCAGAGACCTGGCCGTGTGGTGCAAGGACAACAACCTCTCCCTCAACGTGATCAAGACAAATTAGATGATTGTGGACTACAGGAAAAGGAGGGCCGAGCACACCCCCATTCTCATCGACGGGGCTGTAGTGGAGCAGGTTGAGAGCTTCAAGCTCCTTGGTGTCCACATCGCCAACAAACTATCATGGTCCAAACACACCGACAGTCGTGAAGAGGGCACGACAAAGCCTATTCCCCCTCAGGAGACTGAAAAGATTTGGCATGGGTCCTCAGATCCTTAAAAAGTTCTACAGCTGCACCATCGAGAGCATCCTGACTGGTTGCATCACCTAAGGCACTACAGAGGGTAGTGCGTACGTCCCAGTACATCACTGGGGCCAACCTTCCTTCACTTTAACTCTACCTACATGTACATATTACCTCAATTACGTCGACTAACCGGTGCCCCCTGTATTTAGCCTCACTACTGTTATTGTACTGCTGCTCTTTAACTATTTAGTTTTTACTTTACACTTATTTTTCTTGAACTGCATTGTTGGTTAAGGGCTTGTAAGTTAGCACTTCACTGTAAGGTCTACACCTGTTGTATTCGGCGCATATGACAAATAACATTTGATTTGAATGACATTGTATGCTGTAGCGTTAAGATTTCCCTTCACTGGAACTAAGGGGCCTAGTCCGAACCATAACAAAACAGCCCCAGACCATTATTCCTCCTCCACCAAACTTTACAGTTGGCACTATGCATTCGGGCAGGTCGTGTTCTCCTGGCATCTGCTAAACCCAGATTTGTCCGTCGGACTGCCAGATGGTGAAGCGTGATTCATCACTCCAGAGATCGCGTGTCCACTGCTCCAGAGTTCAATGGCATCGAGCTTTACACCATTCTAGTCGATGCTTGGCATTGTGCATGGTGATCTTAGGCTTGTGTGCGGTTGCTCGGCCTTGAAAACCCATTTCATGAAGCTCTTGACGAACAGTTCTTGCGCTGACGTTGGTTCCAGAGGCAGTTTGGAACTTGGTAGTGTTGCAACCGAGGAAAGATGATTTTTATGCGCTACGCGGTTCAGGACTCAGAGGTCCCTTTCTGTGTGCTTGTGTGGCCTACCACTTCGCGGCTGAGCCGTTGTTGCTCCTAGATGTTTCCACTTCACAATAACAGCACTTACAGTTGACCGTGGCAGCTCGGGCAGAGCAGAAATTTTATGAACTGACTTGTTGGAAAGGTGGCATCCTATAACGGTGCCAAGTTGAAAGTCACTGTGCTCTTCAGTAAAGGCCATTATACCTCCAATGTTTGTCTATGGAGATTGTGTGGCTGAAGTAGCCAAATCCACTCATTTGAAGGGGTGTCTACATACTGCTGTATAGATAGAGTAGTAGGTGTAATTTGGAGTCTCCACCTCCAGCTGTTGAAAGGAGTGCTATAAAATGCTATATTAGGCTGCCTTCGGACTACATTTTATGTGTCATTAATAATTTATTTCCCTCTCCCTTGCAGATCCACCGGGACCAATCGATAACTCTAAGATCGCGATCAACAAGAATGGCCATCTAACACTCAGACAAGGTAACAGCCTGACCCAGTCAACTCTTCTGTCTTCTCTAAATCTCCCTGCTAATACAATGGCCTATCGGTTGTGAGGCTGATGGAACTGTAGTGGACACACACTTGATCAAGATTAGATTCTTCTGAAAAGCTACTAATATGTTTACGTTATTTCAGTCTCGTTAAATCTGTGTGCTACTTACTCCCTCAAGGAGCTGACTCGGGACAGATCTCTGAGGAGACGTGGAACTTTCTCCACTCCATCCACGGAGGAGGACCGCTGGTAACAGTCCGGCCCAACGCCTCTCACCCCGAACTAGAGGCCTCCTCGCAGTCTAAGGAGAAGATATAGGTGGAGACGTGCTACGTTTAAATCTACCTACATTACCAACCTCTTCACAGGAAACAACCTACCTACTGTACCAACCCCCTAACAGGAACTACCTAACTACCAACCCCTAACAGGAACTACCAACCCCCTAACAGGAAACTACTTAACTACCAACCCCCTAACAGGAACTACCAACCCCCTAACAGGAAACTACCAACCCCCTAACAGGAAACTACCAACCCCCTAACAGGAAACTACCAACCCCCTAACAGGAAACTACCTAACTACCAACCCCTAACAGGAACTACCAACCCCTAACAGGAAACTACCTAACTACCAACCCCTAACAGGAACTACCAACCCCCTAACAGGAACTACCAACCCCTAACAGGAAACTACCAACCCCCTAACAGGAACTACCAACCCCCTAACAGGAACTACCAACCCCCTAACAGGAACTACCAACCCCTAACAGGAACTACCAACCCCCTAACAGGAACTACCAACCCCTAACAGGAACTACCAACCCCTAACAGGAACTACCAACCCCCTAACAGGAACTACCAACCCCTAACAGGAACTACCAACCCCTAACAGGAAACTACCTAACTACCAACCCCTAACAGGAAACTACCTAACTACCAACCCCTAACAGGAACTACCAACCCCCTGACAGGAACTACCAACCCCCTGACAGGAACTACCAACCCCTAACAGGAAACTACCAACCCCCTAACAGGAAACCCCCAACACCAGCCCTGAGTAAAACAACAACTAAAGCCTTTTATTTTGCACTTTACTTTTTATTTAAAAAGCATTCGAGCAAAGGATTTCCCTTCCTTGACCACCATAAAATGAACAGCCCTTCTTGACAACTGGGCAGAAGAATAAACATGTCTGAAAATAACATGATGACATGTTTCTACATAAATGTATAAATATATCATTTCTAATAGCACTGTAGAATAATACATGGGAACTGTGTCTGGTAATTTCCAGAACCAAGCATTTATTCATTTTGTTTGCAGGTAAAAACTTCTTTTTTTTCCCCTGAATGCAGCAGTTTTTATTTTTTTTATTTTTTACTTCTCTCTCTTGAACCAAAATTGAGACAATGTCACTCTATATCAGGGATGGGAAACTTTAATGGGGTGGGGGCCACAAAGAAATCGGAACTCATTATGAGGGGCCGTAGTGGTTCATGGGTCTGCATACCCACATCCATACCCACACATGCAATCAGAGCCGGCCCTATCCTTTTGGGGGCCCTAAGTGAAATTTTGATGCCCCCCCCCCCCCCCCTCTTGCGAGGAAAACATTTTTGTGGCACCCTTCTTGACAGCGGAGAGAAAGAATGTATGTTTTAGTTTATTTCCTGCAATTCTACACATTTTGCCTTGGGGCGAAGAGAAAATACTGCAGTTTTAAAGCAAGTTTGCTGCAATTCTACACATTTTGCCATGGGGCGGTGAGAACATTTTTTTCAATTTGATAACAAATTTCATGCAATTCTAATTAAAAAAAAATGCAATGGGGCAGAGAGAACATGTTTCAGTTTTACAGCTAATTTCCTGCGATTTCTACACATTTTGCCATAGGGTGGAGATAAATATTTGTAGTTTTTAAATATGATATCTGAGTAATTAACAAAATCAATGGAGGCCCCCCTGGTCAGTAATTCCACCATGATTACTACAAGTTTAGATAGCTGGCTGGACTAACTTACCAATGTAAACATTTTTAGCTGATATGGGCTAATTGAGTGACTGTCAGTGACGGACGGACATGAAAAGGGAAAAACTGCTGATGCACAACTAACATTTTGTAATTCCACCTTGGTGTAATCTACTATTCTACCTAGCAACAGTAAATTGAGACCCCGACTGAGTTCCCTGGAGAAGGGGGGGTTCTATATGATGTCACTCTTATGTCTTGTGTGTCGCAAAAGAAAAAAAGAAGAATCACAATGCATCTTACTGTAGATATCAAAATTGTTCTCTTTTTTTTAATACCTGTTCTAAGAAAATAACATATTGTCGAAGAAGTGAATGGTTATAAAAAATAAAATAAAAAGTTCAAGCTCTTACATTTTTCCTTAAAGTGAAGAAGAGAAATCTCCGTCCACACATTTTAGAGACCGTCCTCTTGTTTGCAGACAAAATGTAGCTGTTTTTAAAGCTAATTTCCTACAATGCTACAGATTTTTGCCATGCTGTGTTCTTGTGCTATCTGATCAAACATTATAACAGAATCAATGGGGACTCCATACCATGACATTTTGGGAATTTTTGATTCTCCTGTTTTTTGTTGTTGTGGTTTTTGTTGGAGTGGCGGCAAGTAAATGAATATAGGGGAAACACTGCTAAGGATATGTGTTTACACAGGCAGCCCTAATTCTTATCTTTTTACACTAATTGGTCTTTTGACCAATCAGATCAGGTATTTTGCCAATAATTGGTCAAAAGATCAGAATTGGGCTGCCTGTGTAAACTAAGTAGTCTCAGGAAGGGATTTGTATGTTTTTTTTTTACTATAGTCTGGTTAAGATAAGTGGCATGTTCACACAATGTCTGATGTGTATTTGAATGTACTAGTGAGTCCAGGGGTGTATTCATTAGGATCTAAAAGGAATGAAACGGGGAGGGGGACACACCTATGTGAATTTATCCAATATAAACTGTTGTTTCCGTTGTAGAACCTGATGTGTGACTAATGAATACACCCCTTGTGAACTACAGTCCCAGAACTTCCTTCCTCTACCCCCATTGGCCAGACCAGCGGGTGGATTTACTGTGTATCCCAAATGGTACCCTATTCCCTATATAGTGCGACGCTTTTGACCAGGGTCCCATGGGGCATAGTGTTCCATTTGGGAGGCATCTATATGATGTTAGACTTTTTTTAATTAATTTTTTTATAAAATATTTGGCTGGCAGGCATGCATGCTTTTAGAGGGGACCCCACTCACTCAGCCAGGGTTGGGGTCAATCCCATTTCAATTCAGGAAGTGAACTGAAATTCCAAATAAAAAAATTCAATGTGAGAAAAATGTGGAATTGAAATGAAATGGCAATTGACCCCAACCCTGACGTACGAATGTTTTGAAAAACTTGATGGCCACATGTCACATTAAATTACATGTAAGCTGCCCACTCACTGCATAATATGTACACAATGAATCACAAACTTCTGTGGCTATCTTTGTCTTTGAAATGTACAGAATTACATAACAAGCTATCAAGTCCTAATATTCATCAGTTTTGTCAGTGGAAGGAAGCATTAACTTGTGTGTAAGAGCATGGTGTTGCTTTTGGTATGTGGTCACTGAAGACCGAAGAATGCTGTAGGTATATGGAATACTGCATCCTGATTTACTAAACGCATCTGTTCTGATTCGGAATGGCTGATATGATTCTGGTTCTATTAAACACATCTGTTCTGATTCGGAATGGCTGATATGATTCTGGTTCTATTAAACACATCTGTTCTGATTCGGAATGGCTGATATGATTCTGTTAAACCCTGACAATGAAAGAACAGTGTAACCCAAACATGATTTCTCTTCACCTGTTTGTTTACCCAGCAACTTCATTTTAATAATAGTTATTGCAGTGCATGTTATGGTTTTAAGATCAAAGTTGAACATTGTGTATGGAAATTTATGCTTAATTGAATTGTGGACCAACATTTTTGTCTATCACAACTTTTTGTTTTTGTTTTACCAACTAATCGGAACATCTCTGAAATACTAATGTCATTATAAGCGACCCTTTATTTCTGGATTCTGACTAATAACATTATAGATATTGTTTTGACCTTCAAGTGAGACATGGCATTGGTAGAACGAGCTACACACAGCCTAGTCCAGGGGCTAAAGATATCTTTACTGTTCTCCTTGCAACAGGAAAAATGTAGTGTTTCATTTTGACAAGTTGTGGAACTAGGCAGAACACACACACGGACCCGTTGACTGGATAGAAAATATGTCTGCTGCCGAGTGTGCAGCACACGATTTGCGGAAGTGAGGTGAGTGTAATTCTCTAGCTAGCTTCATAAACCAGTTTTTTTTATTATTATTATTTTTACAATAAACGATTTAGTCGGTCGCGATCAAGTGTGATCAGAAGTGAAGCATAGACTTATCTACTGGATATATATGTATATATATATTTTTTTGTGAAGTCGACTAATAGTGAGGTCGTTATGCATGCGAATGCTTTAGGAAAGTAGTTTTTTGGTCAGGAACAATCGGCTACTAGCCGCGGTTAGCAGCAGGCTAGCCACAGGAGTTAACAACACGGAGTAGTTCCTCATCTTCTATCCCTGCTAGCTCATAGTAGCTAGGCAACCGCGTATGCCCGTCTAACGTTAGCTATCCCTGCTAGCTCATAGTAGTTAGGCAACCGCGTAATGCCCGTCTAACGTTAGCTACCCCTGCTAGCTCATAGTAGTTAGGCAACCGCGTAATGCCCGTCTAACGTTAACTATCCCATAGTAGCTAGGCAACCGCTTAATGCCCGTCTAACGTTAGCTACCCCTGCTAGCTCATAGTAGCTAGGCAACCGCTTAATGCCCGTCTAACGTTAGCTACCCCTGCTAGCTCATAGTAGCTAGGCAACCGCTTAATGCCCGTCTAACGTTAGCTACCAATTGGTAATTAAGCTATGCGATTATCAACTAACTTGCTTTTAGTATTCGATAGCTTGTCATTATACTTTAATTTGAATATAAACCAATTTCTCAATAGCGAAGCATTATTTTAACACTGATATATAACTACTAAATATTAGGTAACTATCCGGTGCGCTAATTGCAATTGTAACTAAACCGCTAAGCTAGCTAGCTAAACGTTACTACTTTTATTTCATGTAATAAAACAAAGCTAACTTGTTAGCTAACGTTTTTGTTATCCGGCCACTTGCTAACTTTGCGATAAAAACGGATGAGAAAGGCAGATATTTGTTGGCAAACAGTTTTATGGTGCATAATTCATTAGGGTGCGACCAAGCTTGCACATTTTGTTTGCATTTTAATATGTTTGGTTATAGCATGTGGGCTAACGGTTCGATGTTAGCCAGCTAACGCTAGTTTAGTAGTTAGCATTGGGTATAAGATTAACACAGTATAACCATGGCGTAGTTAACCGAGGTCTCTGGTAAAATAGTAACTACCGTATTTGGAGTTAACCAAGGAAATACTTTAAGAGCCCTGCGGCATCAGTGTTGTCCAACTTTGGGCTTGACGGTGCTCCCTGCCTGTCGGCTGTAGTGCCATGCCGGGGATTTGGTGTAGTCAGTCAGGTCTGCTGAATGGAGATAGATAGATAGATATATATATATATATATATATATATATATATATATATATATATATATATATATGGTGAAGTAAAGATAGAGGGTGAGGACAAAAACTAAACTAAATTACTCCATTGTTTAACTCTATTGAATTAGTGCAGTTGGATCACAGATCTACTAGCTACTCCACCGTTACCTATAACCAATCAAGGTAGCTAGCTATCAGCTTTCCTTTCACACGCGGTTTAATTCGGTTTTTATTGTTGTTGTGACTTTATTTGTTTACACGGTTATAAAACCTAGCTTGTAAACGAATTGGATATAACTGTCACGACGGGTAGACTTTAGAAAAGCAAGTGCATGCATAGTGTAAGCACGTCTCAATTTAAAGTTGATGTTATGCAACGCGCCCTGGGCAGGAAGTAATTTATGCTTGACATATAAAAGTTAGACTTGGAGACGTTGAAATGATGTCTAGTGCTGTCGCATCTAATGTTTTCATGTTGCCAGACACTTGGCTAGGCCAGCTGAACTTGCCAAACACGCCTGTGCCTGAAATGGAATCATAGGGCTCTGGTCAGAAATAGTGCAGTATTTAGTGCTTAGGGCTCTGGTCAAAAGTAGTGCACTATATAGTAAATAGGATTGCCATTTGTGACGTACGTAAATTAACATCATGGGAAATTGATCCACTTGCCTACCTGTTGCCCATCCCTTCCCTGCATAATGCCTCAAAGACCCTCTGCCTGCATAAGCAAATATCTGTCTGTCTGTCTGACAACACCCACCCTTCCTTCCGTCTGTCTGTCTGTCTGTCTGTCTGTCTGACAACACCCACCCTTCCTTCCTTCTGTCTGTCTGTCTGTCTGACAACACCCCCCTTCCTTCTGTCAACACCCCTCCTCTGTGGGGTGGTGTGTGTCTGGCTCTGTGGGGTGGGTGTGTCAAATAAAATGTGATTAGCAGATGTTATTGCGAGTGTAGCGAAATGCTTGTGTTTCTAGCTCTGACTATGCAGTAATATCTAACAATTAATATCTAACATTTTCACAACATAAACCCAATACACACCCATCTAAGTAGAGGAATGGAATTAAGAATATATAAATATATGGACGAGCAATGCGGCATAGACTAAGATACAGTAGAATAGTATAGAATACAGTATATACATATGAGATGAGTAATACATAGACTAAGATACAGTAGGATAGGATAGATTACAGTATATACATATGAGATGAGTAATACATAGACTAAGATACAGTAGAATAGTATAGAATACAGTATATACATATGAGATGAGTAATACATAGACTAAGATACAGTAGAATAGTATAGAATACAGTATATACATATGAGATTAGTAATACATAGACTAAGATGCAGTAAAATATAATACAGTATATACATATGAGATGAGTAATGCCAGATATGTAAACGTTATTAAAGTGACTAGTGTTCCATTATTAAAGTGGCCAGTGATTTCTAGTCTATGTCTATAGGCAGCAGCCTCTCTGAGTTAGTGATGGCTGTTTAACAGTCTGATGGCCTTGAGATAGAAGCTGTTTTTCAGTCTCTCGGTCCCAGCTTTGATGCACCTGTACTGACCTCGCCTTCTGGATGATAGCGGGGTGAACAGGCAGTGGCTCGGGTGGTTGTTGTCCTTGATGATCTTTTTGGCCTTCCTGTGACATCGGGTGGTGTAGGTGTCCTGGAGGGCTGGTAGTTTGCCCCCGGTGATGCGTTGGGCAGACCGCACCATCCTCTGGAGAGCCCTGAGGTTGTAGGGGGTGTGGTTGCCGTACCAGGTGGTGTGTAGAGAGCTCTATGGGGTGGTGGTGTGTAGAGAGCTCTATGGGGTGGTGGTGGTGTGTAGAGAGCTCTATGGGGTGGTGGTGGTGTGTAGAGAGCTCTATGGGGGGGTGGTGGTGGTGGTGTGTAGAGAGCTCTATGGGGTGGTGGTGGTGGTGTAGAGAGCTCTATGGGGTGGTGGTGTGTAGAGAGCTCTATGGGGTGGTGGTGGTGTGTAGAGAGCTCTATGGGGTGGTGGTGGTGGTGTAGAGAGCTCTATGGGGTGGTGGTGTGTAGAGAGCTCTATGGGGTGGTGGTGGTGTGTAGAGGCTCTATGGGGTGGTGGTGGTGGTGTAGAGAGAGCTCTATGGGGTGGTGGTGGTGTAGAGAGCTCTATGGGGTGGTGGTGGTGGTGTAGAGAGAGCTCTATGGGGTGGTGGTGGTGGTGTAGAGAGCTCTATGGGGTGGTGGTGGTGGTGTAGAGAGCTCTATGGGGTGGTGGTGGTGGTGTAGAGAGCTCTATGGGGTGGTGGTGGTGGTGTGTAGAGAGCTCTATGGGGTGGTGGTGGTGTGTAGAGAGCTCTATGGGGTGGTGGTGGTGGTGGTGTAGAGAGCTCTATGGGGTGGTGGTGGTGGTGTAGAGAGCTCTATGGGGTGGTGGTGTGTAGAGAGCTCTATGGGGTGGTGGTGGTGGTGTGTAGAGAGCTCTATGGGGTGGTGGTGGTGGTGTGTAGAGAGCTCTATGGGGTGGTGGTGGTGGTGTGTAGAGAGCTCTATGGGGTGGTGGTGGTGGTGTAGAGAGCTCTATGGGGTGGTGGTGGTGTGTAGAGAGCTCTATGGGGTGGTGGTGGTGGTGGTGTGTAGAGAGCTCTATGGGGTGGTGGTGGTGTGTAGAGAGCTCTATGGGGTGGTGGTGGTGTGTAGAGAGCTCTATGGGGTGGTGGTGGTGTGTAGAGAGCTCTATGGGGTGGTGGTGGTGTGTAGAGAGCTCTATGGGGTGGTGGTGGTGTGTAGAGAGCTCTATGGGGTGGTGGTGGTGGTGTGTAGAGAGCTCTATGGGGTGGTGGTGGTGTAGAGAGCTCTATGGGGTGGTGGTGGTGGTGTGTAGAGAGCTCTATGGGGTGGTGGTGGTGTAGAGAGCTCTATGGGGTGGTGGTGGTGGTGTGTAGAGAGCTCTATGGGGTGGTGGTGGTGTAGAGAGCTCTATGGGGTGGTGGTGGTGGTGTGTAGAGAGCTCTATGGGGTGGTGGTGGTGGTGTGTAGAGAGCTCTATGGGGTGGTGGTGGTGTAGAGAGCTCTATGGGGTGGTGGTGGTGGTGGTGTAGAGAGCTCTATGGGGTGGTGGTGGTGGTGGTGTAGAGAGCTCTATGGGGTGGTGGTGGTGTGTAGAGAGCTCTATGGGGTGGTGGTGGTGGTGTGGAGAGAGCTCTATGGGGTGGTGGTGGTGGTGGTGTAGAGAGCTCTATGGGGTGGTGGTGGTGTGTAGAGAGCTCTATGGGGTGGTGGTGGCGGTGTGTAGAGAGCTCTATGGGGTGGTGGTGGTGGTGTGTAGAGAGCTCTATGGGGTGGTGGTGGTGTGTAGAGAGCTCTATGGGGTGGTGGTGGTGGTGTGTAGAGAGCTCTATGGGGTGGTGGTGGTGTAGAGAGCTCTATGGGGTGGTGGTGGTGTGTAGAGAGCTCTATGGGGTGGTGGTGGTGTGTAGAGAGCTCTATGGGGTGGTGGTGGTGGTGTGTAGAGAGCTCTATGGGGTGGTGGTGGTGTGTAGAGAGCTCTATGGGGTGGTGGTGGTGTGTAGAGAGCTCTATGGGGTGGTGGTGGTGGTGGTGTAGAGAGCTCTATGGGGTGGTGGTGGTGGTGTAGAGAGAGCTCTATGGGGTGGTGGTGGTGTGTAGAGAGCTCTATGGGGTGGTGGTGGTGGTGGTGTAGAGAGCTCTATGGGGTGGTGGTGGTGGTGTGTAGAGAGCTCTATGGGGTGGTGGTGGTGTGGAGAGCTCTATGGGGTGGTGGTGGTGTGTAGAGAGCTCTATGGGGTGGTGGTGGTGGTGTGGAGAGAGCTCTATGGGGTGGTGGTGGTGGTGTGTAGAGAGCTCTATGGGGTGGTGGTGGTGGTGTGTAGAGAGCTCTATGGGGTGGTGGTGGTGGTGTGTAGAGAGCTCTATGGGGTGGTGGTGGTGGTGTGTAGAGAGCTCTATGGGGTGGTGGTGGTGTGTAGAGAGCTCTATGGGGTGGTGGTGGTGGTGTGTAGAGAGCTCTATGGGGTGGTGGTGGTGTGTAGAGAGCTCTATGGGGTGGTGGTGGTGTGTAGAGAGCTCTATGGGGTGGTGGTGGTGGTGTGTAGAGAGCTCTATGGGGTGGTGGTGGTGGTGTGTAGAGAGCTCTATGGGGTGGTGGTGGTGGTGTGTAGAGAGCTCTATGGGGTGGTGGTGGTGGTGTGTAGAGAGCTCTATGGGGTGGTGGTGGTGGTGTAGAGAGCTCTATGGGGTGGTGGTGGTGGTGTGTAGAGAGCTCTATGGGGTGGTGGTGGTGTGTAGAGAGCTCTATGGGGTGGTGGTGGTGGTGGTGTAGAGAGCTCTATGGGGTGGTGGTGGTGGTGTGTAGAGAGCTCTATGGGGTGGTGGTGGTGGTGTGTAGAGAGCTCTATGGGGTGGTGGTGGTGGTGTAGAGAGCTCTATGGGGTGGTGGTGGTGTGGAGAGAGCTCTATGGGGTGGTGGTGGTGTGTAGAGAGCTCTATGGGGTGGTGGTGGTGTGTAGAGAGCTCTATGGGGTGGTGGTGGTGGTGTAGAGAGAGCTCTATGGGGTGGTGGTGGTGTGTAGAGAGCTCTATGGGGTGGTGGTGGTGGTGTGTAGAGAGCTCTATGGGGTGGTGGTGGTGTGTAGAGAGCTCTATGGGGTGGTGGTGGTGGTGGTGTAGAGAGCTCTATGGGGTGGTGGTGGTGGTGGTGTAGAGAGCTCTATGGGGTGGTGGTGGTGGTAGAGAGAGCTCTATGGGGTGGTGGTGGTGTGTAGAGAGCTCTATGGGGTGGTGGTGGTGTAGAGAGCTCTATGGGATGGTGGTGGTGGTGTGTAGAGAGCTCTATGGGGTGGTGGTGGTGGTGTAGAGAGCTCTATGGGGTGGTGGTGGTGGTGTGTAGAGAGCTCTATGGGGTGGTGGTGGTGGTGTGTAGAGAGCTCTATGGGGTGGTGGTGGTGGTGTGTAGAGAGCTCTATGGGGTGGTGGTGGTGGTGTGTAGAGAGCTCTATGGGGTGGTGGTGGTGTGTAGAGAGAGCTCTATGGGGTGGTGGTGGTGGTGTGTAGAGAGCTCTATGGGGTGGTGGTGGTGTGTAGAGAGCTCTATGGGGTGGTGGTGGTGGTGGTGTAGAGAGCTCTATGGGGTGGTGGTGGTGGTGTAGAGAGCTCTATGGGGTGGTGGTGGTGTGTAGAGAGCTCTATGGGGTGGTGGTGGTGTGTAGAGAGCTCTATGGGGTGGTGGTGGTGGTGTAGAGAGCTCTATGGGGTGGTGGTGGTGGTGTAGAGAGCTCTATGGGGTGGTGGTGGTGTGTAGAGAGCTCTATGGGGTGGTGGTGGTGTGTAGAGAGCTCTATGGGGTGGTGGTGGTGTGTAGAGAGCTCTATGGGGTGGTGGTGGTGTGTAGAGAGCTCTATGGGGTGGTGGTGGTGTAGAGAGAGCTCTATGGGGTGGTGGTGGTGGTGGTGTAGAGAGCTCTATGGGGTGGTGGTGGCGGTGTGTAGAGAGCTCTATGGGGTGGTGGTGTGTAGAGAGCTCTATGGGGTGGTGGTGGTGTGTAGAGAGCTCTATGGGGTGGTGGTGGTGGTGTAGAGAGCTCTATGGGGTGGTGGTGGTGGTGTGTAGAGAGCTCTATGGGGTGGTGGTGGTGTGGAGAGAGCTCTATGGGGTGGTGGTGGTGTGGAGAGAGCTCTATGGGGTGGTGGTGGTGTGTAGAGAGCTCTATGGGGTGGTGGTGGTGGTGTAGAGAGCTCTATGGGGGTGGTGGTGGTGTAGAGAGCTCTATGGGGTGGTGGTGGCGGTGTGTAGAGAGCTCTATGGGGTGGTGGTGGTGTGAGAGAGCTCTATGTGGTGGTGGTGGTGTGTAGAGAGCTCTATGGGGTGGTGGTGGCGGTGTGTAGAGAGCTCTATGGGGTGGTGGTGTGTAGAGAGCTCTATGGGGTGGTGGTGGTGTGTAGAGAGCTCTATGGGGTGGTGGTGGTGTGTAGAGAGCTCTATGGGGTGGTGGTGGTGGTGTAGAGAGCTCTATGGGGTGGTGGTGGTGGTGTGTAGAGAGCTCTATGGGGTGGTGGTGGTGTAGAGAGCTCTATGGGGTGGTGGTGGTGTGTAGAGAGCTCTATGGGGTGGTGGTGGTGTGTAGAGAGCTCTATGGGGTGGTGGTGGTGTAGAGAGCTCTATGGGGTGGTGGTGGTGGTGTGTAGAGAGCTCTATGGGGGTGGTGGTGGTGTGTAGAGAGCTCTATGGGGTGGTGGTGGTGTGTAGAGAGCTCTATGGGGTGGTGGTGGTGGTGGTGTAGAGAGCTCTATGGGTGGTGGTGGTGGTGGTGTAGAGAGCTCTATGGGGTGGTGGTGGTGTAGAGAGCTCTATGGGGTGGTGGTGGTGGTGTGTAGAGAGCTCTATGGGGTGGTGGTGGTGTGTAGAGAGCTCTATGGGGTGGTGGTGGTGGTGTGTAGAGAGCTCTATGGGGTGGTGGTGGTGGTGTAGAGAGCTCTATGGGGTGGTGGTGGTGGTGTGTAGAGAGCTCTATGGGGTGGTGGTGGTGTGTAGAGAGCTCTATGGGGTGGTGGTGGTGGTGTGAGAGAGCTCTATGGGGTGGTGGTGGTGTGTAGAGAGCTCTATGGGGTGGTGGTGGTGGTGTGGAGAGAGCTCTATGGGGTGGTGGTGGTGGTGGTGTAGAGAGCTCTATGGGGTGGTGGTGGTGTGTAGAGAGCTCTATGGGGTGGTGGTGGTGTGTAGAGAGCTCTATGGGGTGGTGGTGGTGTGTAGAGAGCTCTATGGGGTGGTGGTGGTGTGTAGAGAGCTCTATGGGGTGGTGGTGGTGGTGTGTAGAGAGCTCTATGGGGTGGTGGTGGTGGTGTGTAGAGAGCTCTATGGGGTGGTGGTGGTGGTGTGTAGAGAGCTCTATGGGGTGGTGGTGGTGGTGTGTAGAGAGCTCTATGGGGTGGTGGTGGTGGTGTGTAGAGAGCTCTATGGGGTGGTGGTGGTGGTGTGTAGAGAGCTCTATGGGGTGGTGGTGGTGTGTAGAGAGCTCTATGGGGTGGTGGTGGTGTGTAGAGAGCTCTATGGGGTGGTGGTGGTGTGGAGAGAGCTCTATGGGGTGGTGGTGGTGGTGTAGAGAGCTCTATGGGGTGGTGGTGGTGTAGAGAGCTCTATGGGGTGGTGGTGGTGGTGGTGTAGAGAGCTCTATGGGGTGGTGGTGGTGTAGAGAGCTCTATGGGGTGGTGGTGGTGGTGTGGAGAGAGCTCTATGGGGTGGTGGTGGTGGTGGTGTAGAGAGCTCTATGGGGTGGTGGTGGTGTGTAGAGAGCTCTATGGGGTGGTGGTGGTGTGTAGAGAGCTCTATGGGGTGGTGGTGGTGGTGTGTAGAGAGCTCTATGGGGTGGTGGTGGTGGTGTGTAGAGAGCTCTATGGGGTGGTGGTGGTGTGTAGAGAGCTCTATGGGGTGGTGGTGGTGGTGTAGAGAGAGCTCTATGGGGTGGTGGTGGTGTTGGTGTAGAGAGCTCTATGGGGTGGTGGTGGTGTGTAGAGAGCTCTATGGGGTGGTGGTGGTGTGTAGAGAGCTCTATGGGGTGGTGGTGGTGTAGAGAGAGCTCTATGGGGTGGTGGTGGTGGTGTGGAGAGCTCTATGGGGTGGTGGTGGTGTGTAGAGAGCTCTATGGGGTGGTGGTGGTGGTGTGGAGAGCTCTATGGGGTGGTGGTGGTGGTGTGTAGAGAGCTCTATGGGGTGGTGGTGGTGTGTAGAGAGCTCTATGGGGTGGTGGTGGTGTAGAGAGCTCTATGGGGTGGTGGTGGTGGTGTGTAGAGAGCTCTATGGGGTGGTGGTGGTGTGTAGAGAGCTCTATGGGGTGGTGGTGGTGGTGTGTAGAGAGCTCTATGGGGTGGTGGTGGTGGTGTAGAGAGCTCTATGGGGTGGTGGTGGTGTAGAGAGCTCTATGGGGTGGTGGTGGGGGCGGTGTGTAGAGAGCTCTATGGGGTGGTGGTGGTGGTGTGTAGAGAGCTCTATGGGGTGGTGGTGGTGTGTAGAGAGCTCTATGGGGTGGTGGTGGTGGTGTGTAGAGAGCTCTATGGGGTGGTGGTGGTGTGTAGAGAGCTCTATGGGGTGGTGGTGGTGGTGTGTAGAGAGCTCTATGGGGTGGTGGTGGTGGTGTAGAGAGCTCTATGGGGTGGTGGTGTGTAGAGAGCTCTATGGGGTGGTGGTGGTGGTGTGTAGAGAGCTCTATGGGGTGGTGGTGGTGTGTAGAGAGCTCTATGGGGTGGTGGTGGTGGTGTGTAGAGAGCTCTATGGGGTGGTGGTGGTGTAGAGAGCTCTATGGGGTGGTGGTGGTGGTGTGTAGAGCTCTATGGGGTGGTGGTGTGTAGAGAGCTCTATGGGGTGGTGGTCGGCGGTGTGTAGAGAGCTCTATGGGGTGGTGGTGGTGTGTAGAGAGCTCTATGGGGTGGTGGTGTGTAGAGAGCTCTATGGGGTGGTGGTGGTGTGTAGAGAGCTCTATGGGGTGGTGGTGGTGGTGTGTAGAGAGCTCTATGGGGTGGTGGTGGTGTGTAGAGAGCTCTATGGGGTGGTGGTGTGTAGAGAGCTCTATGGGGTGGTGGTGGTGTGTAGAGAGCTCTATGGGGTGGTGGTGGTGTGTAGAGAGCTCTATGGGGTGGTGGTGTGGAGAGAGCTCTATGGGGTGGTGGTGGTGGTGTGTAGAGAGCTCTATGGGGTGGTGGTGGTGTGTAGAGAGCTCTATGGGGTGGTGGTGGTGGTGTGTAGAGAGCTCTATGGGGTGGTGGTGGTGTAGAGAGCTCTATGGGGTGGTGGTGGTGTGTAGAGAGCTCTATGGGGTGGTGGTGGTGTGTAGAGAGCTCTATGGGGTGGTGGTGGTGTGTAGAGAGCTCTATGGGGTGGTGGTGGTGTGTAGAGAGCTCTATGGGGTGGTGGTGGTGGTGTAGAGAGCTCTATGGGGGTGGTGGTGTGTAGAGAGCTCTATGGGGTGGTGGTGGTGGTGTGTAGAGAGCTCTATGGGGTGGTGGTGGTGTGTAGAGAGCTCTATGGGGTGGTGGTGGTGGTGTAGAGAGAGCTCTATGGGGTGGTGGTGGTGGTGTGTAGAGAGCTCTATGAGGTGGTGGTGGTGTGTAGAGAGCTCTATGGGGTGGTGGTGGTGTGTAGAGAGCTCTATGGGGTGGTGGTGGTGGTGTAGAGAGCTCTATGGGGGTGGTGGTGTGTAGAGAGCTCTATGGGGTGGTGGTGGTGGTGTGTAGAGAGCTCTATGGGGTGGTGGTGGTGTGTAGAGAGCTCTATGGGGTGGTGGTGGTGTGTAGAGAGCTCTATGGGGTGGTGGTGGTGGTGGTGTAGAGAGCTCTATGGGGTGGTGGTGGTGGTGTGGAGAGCTCTATGGGGTGGTGGTGGTGTGTAGAGAGCTCTATGGGGTGGTGGTGGTGTGTAGAGAGCTCTATGGGGTGGTGGTGGTGTGTAGAGAGCTCTATGGGGTGGTGGTGGTGTAGAGAGCTCTATGGGGTGGTGGTGGTGGTGTGGAGAGAGCTCTATGGGGTGGTGGTGGTGTGGAGAGAGCTCTATGGGGTGGTGGTGGTGGTGTAGAGAGCTCTATGGGGGTGGTGGTGGTGGTGGTGTAGAGAGCTCTATGGGGTGGTGGTGGTGTGTAGAGAGCTCTATGGGGGTGGTGGTGTGTAGAGAGCTCTATGGGGTGGTGGTGGTGTGTAGAGAGCTCTATGGGGTGGTGGTGGTGTGTAGAGAGCTCTATGGGGTGGTGGTGGTGGTGTGTAGAGAGCTCTATGGGGTGGTGGTGGTGTGTAGAGAGCTCTATGGGGTGGTGGTGGTGGTGTGGAGAGCTCTATGGGGTGGTGGTGGTGGTGTAGAGAGCTCTATGGGGTGGTGGTGGTGTGTAGAGAGCTCTATGGGGTGGTGGTGGTGGTGTGGAGAGCTCTATGGGGTGGTGGTGGTGGTGTAGAGAGCTCTATGGGGTGGTGGTGGTGTGTAGAGAGCTCTATGGGGTGGTGGTGGTGGTGTAGAGAGCTCTATGGGGTGGTGGTGGTGTGTAGAGAGCTCTATGGGGTGGTGGTGGTGTGTAGAGAGCTCTATGGGGTGGTGGTGGTGTGTAGAGAGCTCTATGGGGTGGTGGTGGTGGTGTGTAGAGAGCTCTATGGGGTGGTGGTGGTGGTGGTGTAGAGAGCTCTATGGGGTGGTGGTGGTGGTGGTGTAGAGAGCTCTATGGGGTGGTGGTGGTGGTGGTGGTGTAGAGAGCTCTATGGGGTGGTGGTGGTGGTGGTGTAGAGAGCTCTATGGGGTGGTGGTGGTGGTGGTGTAGAGAGCTCTATGGGGTGGTGGTGGTGTGTAGAGAGCTCTATGGGGTGGTGGTGGTGTGTAGAGAGCTCTATGGGGTGGTGGTGGTGTAGAGAGCTCTATGGGGTGGTGGTGGTGGTGTGGAGAGAGCTCTATGGGGTGGTGGTGGTGGTGTGTAGAGAGCTCTATGGGGTGGTGGTGGTGTGTAGAGAGCTCTATGGGGTGGTGGTGGTGGTGTGTAGAGAGCTCTATGGGGTGGTGGTGGTGGTGGTGTAGAGAGCTCTATGGGGTGGTGGTGGTGTGTAGAGAGCTCTATGGGGTGGTGGTGTGTAGAGAGCTCTATGGGGTGGTGGTGGTGGTGTAGAGAGCTCTATGGGGTGGTGGTGGTGGTGTGGAGAGAGCTCTATGGGGTGGTGGTGGTGTGTAGAGAGAGCTCTATGGGGTGGTGGTGGTGTGTAGAGAGCTCTATGGGGTGGTGGTGGTGTGTAGAGAGCTCTATGGGGTGGTGGTGGTGGTGTGTAGAGAGCTCTATGGGGTGGTGGTGTGTAGAGAGCTCTATGGGGTGGTGGTGGTGGTGTAGAGAGCTCTATGGGGTGGTGGTGGTGGTGTGTAGAGAGCTCTATGGGGTGGTGGTGGTGTGTAGAGAGCTCTATGGGGTGGTGGTGGTGGTGTAGAGAGCTCTATGGGATGGTGGTGGTGGTGGTGTAGAGAGCTCTATGGGGTGGTGGTGGTGGTGTGGAGAGAGCTCTATGGGGTGGTGGTGGTGGTGTGTAGAGAGCTCTATGGGGTGGTGGTGGTGTGTAGAGAGCTCTATGGGGTGGTGGTGGTGGTGTGTAGAGAGCTCTATGGGGTGGTGGTGGTGTGTAGAGAGCTCTATGGGGTGGTGGTGGTGTAGAGAGCTCTATAGGGTGGTGGTGGTGGTGTGTAGAGAGCTCTATGGGGTGGTGGTGTGTAGAGAGCTCTATGGGGTGGTGGTGGTGGTGTGGAGAGAGCTCTATGGGGTGGTGGTGGTGTGTAGAGAGCTCTATGGGGTGGTGGTGGTGTAGAGAGCTCTATGGGGTGGTGGTGGTGGTGTGGAGAGAGCTCTATGGGGTGGTGGTGGTGTGTAGAGAGCTCTATGGGGTGGTGGTGGTGGTGTGGAGAGAGCTCTATGGGGTGGTGGTGGTGTGTAGAGAGAGCTCTATGGGGTGGTGGTGGTGTGGAGAGAGCTCTATGGGGTGGTGGTGGTGTGTAGAGAGAGCTCTATGGGGTGGTGGTGGTGTGTAGAGAGCTCTATGGGGGGGTGGTGGTGTGTAGAGAGCTCTATGGGGTGGTGGTGGTGTGTAGAGAGCTCTATGGGGTGGTGGTGGTGGTGGTGTAGAGAGCTCTATGGGGTGGTGGTGGTGGTGTGTAGAGAGCTCTATGGGGTGGTGGTGGTGTGTAGAGAGCTCTATGGGGGGGTGGTGGTGTGTAGAGAGCTCTATGGGGTGGTGGTGGTGGTGGTGTAGAGAGCTCTATGGGGTGGTGGTGGTGGTGTGTAGAGAGCTCTATGGGGTGGTGGTGGTGGTGTGTAGAGAGCTCTATGGGGGGGGTGGTGGTGTGTAGAGAGCTCTATGGGGTGGTGGTGGTGGTGTGTAGAGAGCTCTATGGGGGGGTGGTGGTGTGTAGAGAGCTCTATGGGGTGGTGGTGGTGGTGTGTAGAGAGCTCTATGGGGTGGTGGTGGTGTGTAGAGAGCTCTATGGGGTGGTGGTGGTGTGTAGAGAGCTCTATGGGGTGGTGGTGGTGGTGTGTAGAGAGCTCTATGGGGTGGTGGTGGTGTGTAGAGAGCTCTATGGGGTGGTGGTGGTGTGTAGAGAGCTCTATGGGGTGGTGGTGTGTAGAGAGCTCTATGGGGTGGTGGTGGTGTGTAGAGAGCTCTATGGGGTGGTGGTGGTGTGTAGAGAGCTCTATGGGGTGGTGGTGGTGGTGTGTAGAGAGCTCTATGGGGTGGTGGTGGTGGTGTGTAGAGAGCTCTATGGGGTGGTGGTGGTGGTGTAGAGAGCTCTATGGGGTGGTGGTGGTGGTGTAGAGAGCTCTATGGGGTGGTGGTGTGTAGAGAGCTCTATGGGGTGGTGGTGGTGGTGTGTAGAGAGCTCTATGGGGTGGTGGTGGTGGTGTGTAGAGAGCTCTATGGGGTGGTGGTGGTGTGTAGAGAGCTCTATGGGGTGGTGGTGGTGTGTAGAGAGCTCTATGGGGTGGTGGTGGTGGTGGTGTAGAGAGAGCTCTATGGGGTGGTGGTGGTGGTGTGTAGAGAGCTCTATGGGGTGGTGGTGGTGGTGTAGAGAGCTCTATGGGGTGGTGGTGGTGTGTAGAGAGCTCTATGGGGTGGTGGTGGTGTGTAGAGAGCTCTATGGGGTGGTGGTGGTGGTGGTGTAGAGAGAGCTCTATGGGGTGGTGTTAAGGAGGAAACCATTATGCTGTGTTGTCTACAGCTGTAGCAATTTAACCTCGGTGCCCAGTAGTACAGGTTTATACTTGTGTTATTGACAGACTGAACAGCTGTTTGGCTGAGGTAGGCCGTCATTGTAAATAAGAATTTATTCTTAACTGTCTTACCTACTTTAATAAAGGTTAAATTAATTTAAAAAATATAATTATTAATAAAGTATCTGTTTGAGACCCAAATGAGATATTAACCATCCTCTTGCGACCCAAAACGCCTCCAACAGCCTTAACTCGCAACTCTCACATACCCATTTTTTACATTTTTTTTTACATTTTAGTCATTTAGCAGACGCTCTTATCCAGAGCGACTTACAGTAGTGAATGCATACATTTCTTCCCTGTGCTGGCCCCCCGTGGGAATCGAACCCACAACCCTGGCGTTGCAAACACCATGCTCTACCAACTGAGCTACAGGGATACCCAGGGCCCACTCTGGGTCCAGACCCATAATTTAAGAAGCACTGATTTGAACTATTTATAGGCCTATTCTAAATGCCAGGTAGGAAACGGAATGGCAAGCCCGATTCTTTATGTGGTCAAGGGCAATGAGTTGTAGATATAGAGACCCGAGAAGGTGATGAGGTCAGAGTTTATGCAGCAAGGGTACTTTTCCCATACGGTGGCGCACAATTGACCCAGCGTCGTCCGGGTTAGGCCGGGGAATGCCGTCCATTGTAAATAAGAATTTGTTCCTAACTGACTTGCCTAGTTAAATAAAAAAATATATAAAAACTTTGTCCCTAGTTGTAATTGATGTCGTGTTCTGTGTTCCACCATGGGGGCCATTTCCCATGCATGAGGCAATGGTTAAAATGGCCCCCCGTCAAGCTAGCTTGACTTGCTTGAAAGTTAGTTACTTTTCCCCTCAACTTGTTTCTCTAACATTTATTATCATCTTAAACAATGTTTCTCCTGTCTTGAATGAAAAGGTAATGTTTTGACATCTCCCTAAATAAATGCGGTCTCAGATTACCAGCGTTTTGTGTGTGTGTGTGTGTGTGTGTGTGTGTGTGTGTGTGTGTGTGTGTGTGTGTGTGTGTGTGTGTGTGTGTGTGTGTGTGTGTGTGTGTGTGTGTGTGTGTGAGAGAGAGAGAGAGAAAAAGGAATGAAGGTCTGGGGTGGTATTGAGAGAGCGAGACCCCAAATGGCTCCCTATCTAGCGCACTATTTTTGACCAGAGAGTCCTATGGCCCTTCGAAAAGTAGTGCGCTATATAGGGTACCATTTGGGATGCGACCTAGTGCTCCAGTCTACTTGTTTCCCCACACAGAGCACTCACAGCTGAATCATCAAAGCTAGGCTGACATTTCTTTGAACTGGCACGAGATGAAAGATACTGCCCTGCCCTTATTCACCCTCTGTCAGTGTACAGTTGAAGTCGGAAGTTTACATTCACCTTAGCCAAATACATTTTAAACTCAGTTTTTCACAATTCCTGACATTTAATCCTAATAAAAATTCCCTGTCTTAGGTCAATTAGGATCACCACTTTATTTTAAGAATGTGAAATGTCAGAATAATAGTAGAGAGAATGATTTATTTCAGCTTTTATTTCTTTCATCGCATTCCAAGTGGGTCAGAAGTTTACATATACTCAATTGGTATTTGGTAACATTGCCTTTAAATTGTGTAACTTGGGTCAAACGTTTCGGGTAGCCTTCCACAAGCTTCCCACAATAAGTTGGGTGAATTTTGGCCCATTCCTCCTGACAGAGCTGCTGTAACTGAGTCAGGTTTGTAGGCCTCCTTGCTCGCACACACTTTTTCAGTTCTGCTCTCAAATCTTCTATAGGATTGAGGTCAGGGCTTTGTGATGGCCACTCTAATACCTTGACTTTGTTGTCCTTAAGCCATTTTGCCACAACTTCGGAAGTATGCTTGGGGTCATTGTCCATTTGGAAGACCCATTTGTGACCAAGCTTTAACTTCCTGACTGATGTCTTGAGATGTTGCTTCAATATATCCACATCATTTTCCGTCCTCATGTTGCCATCTATTTTGTGAAGTGCACCAGTTCCTCCTGCAGCAAAGAACCCCCACAACATGATGCTGCCACCCCCGTGCTTCACGGTTGGGATGGTGTTCTTCGGCTTGCAAGTCTTCCCCTTTTTCCTCCAAACATAACGATGGTCATTATGACCAAACAGTTATATTTTTGTTTCATCAGACCAGAGGACATTTCTCCAAAAAGTACGATCTCTGTCCCCATGTGCAGTTGAAAACCGTAGTCTGGCTTTTTTTATGGCGGTTTTGGAACAGTGGGTTCTTCCTTGCTGAGCGGCCTTTCAGGTCATGTCAATATAGGACTCGTTTTACTGTGGATATAGGACTCGTTTTGTACCTGTTTCCTCCAGCATCTTCACAAGGTCCTTTGCTGCTGTTCTGGGATTGATTTGCACTTTTCGCACCAAAGTACGTTAATCTCTAGGAGACAGAACGCGTCTCCTTCCAGAGCGGTATGACGGCTGCCTGGTCCCATGGGGTTTATACTTGTGTACTATTTTTTTGTACAGTTGAACGTGGTACCTTCAGGCGTTTGGAAATTGCTCCCAAGGATGAATCAGACTGATTTGATTTTCCCATGATGTCAAGCAAAGAGGCACTGAGTTTGAAGGTCGGCCTTGAAATGCATCCACAGGTACACCTCCAATTGACTCAAATGATATCAATTAGCCTATCAGAATCTTCTAAAGTCATGACATCATTTTCTGGAATTTTCCAAGCTGTTTAAAGGCACAGTCAACTTAGTGTATGTAAACTTCTGACCCACAGGAATTGTGATTAAGTGAAATAATCTGTCTGTAAACATGTTGGAAATTGTACTTGTGTCATGCACAAAGTAGATGTCCTAACCGACTTGCCAAAACTATAGTTTGTTAACGAGAAATTTGTGGAGTGGTTTGAAAAAACGAGTTTTAATGACTCCAACCTAAGTGTATGTAAACTTCCGACTTCAGCTGTAGCATCTCTGATTCTCTTACCTTATTCACCCTCTGTCAGTATAACATCTCCCAACGCTGAACCTGGTTCAGCGTTGATAGAACCTGGTTCAGCGTTGATAGAACCTGGTTCAGCGTTCTATGTTGATATAAAAACATGTTTTTCTTATAAAAGATTTTTCCCTTTCAAGTAAATTTCCTTTAGGACTTAAGCCCCTAGATGAATAATTTAAAGCCTAATGGATCCCTTACGAAGCTTTATAACCTCTGTCTCCTCTATGCTCCCAGGTGCCCCGTTCTGTAGCAGAGGAGCGAGCAGCACGATGAGACGCCGGTAGCCGCCCGCCTTGGCATGGCCGCGTCACGTTCCTCGCGCGTCACAAGGTCATCGGTCGGGCTCAATGGATTGGACGAGAACTTCTGTGGCCGAACCCTCAGGAATCGCAGTATCGCCCAGCCGGATGAGGGTCAGGGTTCACCCCTCCCCGGCAGCAAGGCCCCACGCTCTCCCAAGAAGAGACAGGACGACCAGGCCGGTGCCTCAGAGAAGCCTGGGGGTCACCGGGGAAAGGTAGCCCACCACAAGGCCGCCTCGGTGGACGGGGAGACATGGTCAAGCCCCAGGAAGAGGGTCCTGTCCTGCTCAGAGAGAGAGGGTGTTGGTGGTTCGGAGAAGGTTGAGAACTGTGAAGGGAGGCGCAAGGAGACGTCGGGTGCTGTGGGGAGGGATGCCTCGCCGCTCCACAAAAGGGCCAAACGGTGCCTCCGCTCTGGGGAGTCGCATGGATCCAAGGATGACCTCCCGTCTGCGCCCCCTGTGCCCGTCATCGCCGCCTCCCACTGTGCCCCCTTAACGACTGTGAAGGAGAACAGTGAAGGGGGCGACCTGCTCAGACAAAACTCCACCGCAGCTTCCCCTTCCTCTTCTTCACCTGACCTCAACAAGGAGGAAGGAGAGGAGGAGGATGACGTCGGCGGCCATATTGAGAGCGACGGCCATGCTCAGCAGCCCCTGAACTCCAACTCCCATAAGTCCAGTAGCAGGCTTGGGCAGACCAGCAGTAGCCCTGATGCTCAGACAAACTCCCTGTGTCTCAGCGCTGCCTCCAACACCACCTGTCCAGGTCCCGGTCCAGCACTGCTGAACGGCAGCCAGAGGGGGGCGCCCTGCCCCTCGCCCCCAGACCCCATAGTGCCTTGTAGAAACTCTGATCCTGGGCAGGAGGAAGAGTGTAAAGACTCTGATCCTGGGCAGGAGGAAGAGTGTAAAGACTCTGATCCTGGGCAGGAGGAAGGGTGTAAAGACTCTGATCCTGGGCAGGAGGAAGAGTGTAAAGACTCTGATCCTGGGCAGGAGGAGGAAGAGTGTAAAGACTCTGATCCTGGGCAGGAGGAAGAGTGTAAAGACTCTGATCCTGGGCAGGAGGAGGAAGGTAAAGACTCTGATCCTGGGCAGGAGGTGGAAGAGTGTAAAGACTCTGATCCTGGGCAGGAGGAGATGTGTAAAGACTCTGATCCTGGGCAGGAGGAAGAGTGTAAAGACTCTGATCCTGGGCAGGAGGAAGAGTGTAAAGACTCTGATCCTGGGCAGGAGGAAGAGTGTAAAGACTCTGATCCTGGGCAGGAGGAGATGTGTAAAGACTCTGATCCTGGGCTGGAGGAAGAGTGTAAAGACTCTGATCCTGGGCTGGAGGAGGAAGAGTTTAAAGACTCTGATCCTGGGCTGGAGGAGGAAGAGTTTAAAGACTCTGATCCTGGGCTGGAGGAGGAAGAGTGTAAAGACTCTGATCCTGGGCAGGAGGAAGAGTGTAAAGACTCTGATCCTGGGCAGAAGGAGATGTGTAAAGACTCTGATCCTGGGCTGGAGGAAGAGTGTAAAGACTCTGATCCTGGGCTGGAGGAAGAGTTTAAAGACTCTGATCCTGGGCAGGAGGAAGAGTGTAAAGACTCTGATCCTGGGCAGGAGGAAGAGTGTAAAGACTCTGATCCTGGGTTGGAGGAGGAAGAGTGTAAAGACTCTGATCCTGGGCAGGAGGAAGAGTGTAAAGACTCTGATCCTGGGCAGGAGGAAGAGTGTAAAGACACTGATCCTGGGCAGGAGGAGGAAGGTAAAGACTCTGATCCTGGGCAGGAGGAAGAGTGTAAAGACTCTGATCCTGGGCAGGAGGAAGAGTGTAAAGACTCTGATCCTGGGCAGGAGGAAGAGTGTAAAGACACTGATCCTGGGCAGGAGGAAGAGTGTAAAGACACTGATCCTGGGCAGGAGGAAGAGTGTAAAGACTCTGATCCTGGGCAGGAGGAAGAGTGTAAAGACTCTGATCATGGGCAGGAGGAAGAGTGTAAAGACTCTGATCCTGGGCAGGAGGAAGAGTGTAAAGACTCGGGGGAGTGTCCTGCTCCTATTTTGGTCTCATTTGAGGAGGACTCCTCTACTCCCCACCTGTCTGTCAGAGAGGAGGAGGTGGATGTAGTGGGGGACTCAGTGTGTCGGGAGGAAGTGGTGACAGCGACCGAGGAGGAAGTGGAAGTGACACCGACCGAGGAGGAGGTGGAAGTGACACCGACCGAGGAGGAGGAGAGTTGCGGCGGGGGAATTAACGGATGGTCGTTCACCAGCATCATCATCATCAACAACAACATCAGAAACGTAAACAACATCAACAATAACTCAGGAGAATCCACCATGCCACTGCTAGCCCCCCCAACACCCTCAGACCCACCTTGCACCCCCTCTATCTCCGGCACATCGCCCCCCTCCTTCACAGAGCCCCACGAACACAGGTACACCCTGAGGACTTCGCCCCGTAGGGCCGCCTGCGGCGGGGGCAAGGCCGTGGGCCCTTGTTCTCCTCCCAGGGACCCTCTGAGGGAGGTGGTGGAGGCGGGGAGAGAGCTGGTCGCTACTCCTACCCTCTCCTCATTCTCCAGTATCCAGGCCAGGGAGGGGTCTCCCCCGTCCATCCCCATGGAGCAGGGGAACGGTGGGGCTAGAAGGGACAGGGTAAGGTGGGACAGTACGGGCCGTGGGGAGCTCTGTGAGACCAGGGGAGGTCTAGACAGGAAGGAGGTGCCAAGAGGAGGAAGTCAACAGGAGGACGAGGATCCAGACGTGTATTACTTTGAGTCAGACCACCTGACCCTCAAGCATAACAAAGAGTTCGTATTGGGAGTTTATGGGATATATATATATATATATATTCAGTCGTGGCCAAAAGTTTTGAGAATGACACAAATATTAATTTCCACAAAGTTTGCTGCTTCAGTGTCTTTAGATATTTTTGTCAGATGTTACTATGGAATACTGAAGTATAATTACAAGCATTTCATAAGTGTCAAAGGCTTTTATTGACAATTACATGAAGTTGATGCAAAGAGTCAATATTTGCAGTGTTGACCCTTCTTTTTCAAGACCTCTGCAATCCGCCCTGGCATGCTGTCAATTAACTTCTGGGCCACATCCTGACTGATGGCAGCCCATTCTTGCATAATCAATGCTTGGAGTTTGTCAGAATTTGTGGGTTTTTGTTTGTCCACCCGCCTCTTGAGGATTGACCACAAGTTCTCAATGGGATTAAGGTCTGGGGAGTTTCCTGGCCATGGACCCAAATATTGATGTTTTGTTCCCCCGAGCCACTTAGTTATCTCTTTTGCCTTATGGCAAGGTGCTCCATCATGCTGGAAAAGGCATTGTTCATCACCAAATTGTTCCTGGATGGTTGGGAGAAGTTGCTCTCGGAGGATGTGTTGGTACCATTCTTTATTCATGGCTGTGTTCTTAGACAAAATTGTGAGTGAGCCCACTCCCTTGGCTGAGAAGCAACCCCACACATGAATGGTCTCAGGATGCTTTACTGTTGGCATGACACAGGACTGATGGTAGCGCTCACCTTGTCTTCTCTGGACAAGCTTTTTTTCCGGATGCCCCAAATAATCAGAAAGGGGATTCATCAGAGAAAATGACTTTACCCCAGTCCTCAGCAGTCCAATTCCTGTACCTTTTGCAGCATATCAGTCTGTCGCTGATGTTTTTCCTGGAGAGAAGTGGCTTCTTTGCTGCCCTTCTTGACAGCAGGCCATCCTCCAAAAGTCTTCGCCTCACTGTGCGTGCAGATGCACTCACACCTGCCTGCTGCCATTCCTGAGCAAGCTCTGTACTGGTGGTGCCCCGATCCTGCAGCTGAATCAACTTTAGGAGACGGTCCTGGCGCTTGCTGGACTTTCTTGGGCGCCCTGAAGCCTTCTTCACAACAATTGAACCGCTCTCCTTGAAGTTCTTGATGATCCGATAAATGGCTGATTTAGGTGCAATCTTATATCCTTGCCTGTGAAGCCCTTTTTTTGCAAAGCAACGATGACGACACGTGTTTCCTTGCAGGTAACCATGGCTGACAGAGGAAGAACAATGATTCCAAGCACCACCCTCCTTTTGAAGAATCCAGTCTGTTATTCGAACTCAATCAGCATGACAGAGTGATCTCCAGCCTTGTCCTCGTCAACACTCACACCTGTGTTAACGAGAGAATCACTGACATGATGTCAGCTGGTCCTTTTGTGGCAGGGCTGAAATGTAATGGAAATATTTTTGGGGATTCAGTTCATTTGCATGGCAAAGAGGGAATTTGCAATTAATTGCAATTCATCTGATCACTCTTCATAACATTCTGGAGTATATGCAAATTGCCATCATACAAACTGAGGCAGCAGACTTTGTGAAAATTAATTTTTGTGTCATTCTCAAAACTTTTGGCCATGACTGTGTGTGTGTATATATATATATTTATTATTTATTTATTTATTTATTTTATATATACACACACACTGAGTGTGCAAAACATTAGGACCCCACCCCCTCCCCACCCCATTTTGCCCTCAGAGTGGAGTGAGGAGGAGGGAGAGAGGAGGAGGAGGGAGTGAGGAGGAGGAGGAGGAGGGAGAGTGGAGGAGGAGGAGTGAGGAGGAGGGAGAGAGAGAGGAGAAGGGAGTGGGAGAGAGGAGGAGGAGGAGGAGGAGGGAGGGGAGAGAGGAGGAGGGAGTGGGAGAGAGGAGGAGGGAGTGGGAGTGAGGAGGAGGAGAGAGGAGGAGGAGGAGGGAGTGGGAGAGAGGAGGAGAAGGGAGTGGGAGAGATGAGGAGGGAGTGGGAGTGAGGAGGAGGAGGGAGTGGGAGAGAGGAGGAGGAGGGAGGAGGGAGTGGGAGAGAGGAGGAGGAGGGAGAGAGAGAGGAGGGAGTGGGAGTGAGGAGGAGGAGGAGGGAGAGAGGAGGGAGTGGGAGAGATGAGGAGGAGGGAGTGAGGAGGAGGAGAGAGAGAGGAGGAGGAGGAGGAGGAGGGAGTGGGAGAGATGAGGAGGGAGTGAGTGGGAGGGAGGAGGAGGAGGAGGGAGAGGGAGTGGGAGAGAGGAGGGAGTGGAGGACGAGGAGGAGGGAGTGTTTCCTGTTTTGGGACACAGACACAACCTACCTCTGATCTGTTTCCTGTTTACATACATGCTGCTGTCTGTTTCTCCTATAGTGTTGATCCCTCATAAATGGCACCCTATTCCCTATAATATAGCGCACTACTTTTGACCACGGTACCAATTGGGACCCATCCTGAGTTAATAATGTATTGTCCAGGTGCTGGAAGTTGTATTCCCTGACTCATGTTGTCCTGTCTCCCCCTCCACCAGTTACCAGAGGTTACTCCAGACTGTAGGTGTGTTGGAGGCCCAGAGAACTCAGAGTATACTGGACTTGGAGCGTCTGGCCGGACAGCAGAGAGAAGCTCTCCGAGACCCCGTCAGCTTTGTGGAGCAGCTGCAGAAACAGGTACTGTACTTTACACGATAGCTTACAGCCTGTTATAACAGGTATATGTAGCATTATAGGTATATGTAGCATTAATGCGGTTATGACGGGTATATAATGCGGGTATGACAGGTATATAATGCGGTTATGACGGGTATATAATGCGGTTATGACGGGTATATAATGCGGGTATGACGGGTATATAATGCTGTTATGACGGGTATATAATGCGGGTATGACGGGTATATGATGCGGTTATGACGGGTATATGATGGGTATATAATGCGGTTATGACGGGTATATAATGCGGGTATGACGGGTATATGATGCGGTTATGACGGGTATATAATGCGGTTATGACGGGTATATAATGCGGTTATGACGGGTATATAATGCGGTTATGACGGGTATATGATGCGGTTATGACGGGTATATGATGCGGTTATGACGGGTATATGATGCGGTTATAGCGGGTATATAATGCGGTTATGACGGGTATATAATGCGGTTATGACGGGTATATAATGCGGGTATGACGGGTATATGATGCGGTTATGACGGGTATATAATGCGGTTATGACGGGTATATAATGCGGTTATGACGGGTATATAATGCGGTTATGACGGGTATATGATGCGGTTATGACGGGTATATGATGCGGTTATGAGCGGGTATATGATGCGGTTATGACGGGTATATGATGCGGTTATGACGGGTATATGATGCGGTTATGACGGGTATATAATGCGGTTATGACGGGTATATAATGCGGTTATGACGGGTATATAATGCGGTTATGACGGGTATATGATGCGGTTATGACGGGTATATGATGCGGTTATGACGGGTATATGATGCGGTTATGACGGGTATATAATGCGGTTATGACGGGTATATAATGCGGTTATGACGGGTATATAATGCGGGTATGACGGGTATATGATGCGGTTATGACGGGTATATAATGCGGTTATGACGGGTATATAATGCGGTTATGACGGGTATATAATGCGGTTATGACGGGTATATGATGCGGTTATGACGGGTATATGATGCGGTTATGACGGGTATATGATGCGGTTATGACGGGTATATAATGCGGTTATGACGGGTATCTCGCTGGTCTGGTCTGGTCTGGTCTGGTCTGGTCTGGTCTGTTGCTCCTGTGTGAGGTGTTGGGACTGCGGTTGAGGGTGATGTCCTGGCAGGGTGGAAGTCTTTTCGTGGTAGCAGGGTGGAGATTAACCATTCGTGCTGGGCCCTCAAGTCGTTTGTGCCTGTATGATTTATGATGTGGCTGGGGGACTCTATCTCTCTCTCTCTCACTCACTCACTCACACACTCACAATTCAATTGAAGGGCTTTATTGTCATGCAAAACATATGCCAAAGCAAGTGAAATAGATAATTAACAAAAGTGAAATAATCCCAATAAAAATGTACGGTAAACATTACACTCACAGAAGTTCCAAATGAATAGAGACATTTAAAATGTCATATTATGTATAGAAAAAGTGTTGTAACAATGAGCAAATAGTTAAAGTACAAAAGGGAAAATAAATAAACATAAATATCTCCCTCTCTAATAATAAAAAAAACATCTCTATCCAAAAATTCATACAAATCTAATTGACATTTAATCACAAGGCTTTCTTATACAAATACCCCCCCTCCGTTTTTCCCACAACAAGAGGCTGTCGCTCCAGGTGGTTCCAACATGGCAGCTTCCAGCTGCTCGTCTTGGCTGTAAGCCTTGATGCGATCTGACAAAGTGGAACGTTAGGGCCCAAAGGCTACTTTCGAGGGAAATAGTTCACATGTTTCCTGCCCGTACATGGGGAATCCTGGGGTGATTTTTTTATTTTTTGTCTAATTCTACGAGGCCACTTCCTGTTGACCTCTGATCTCTAACCTCAGGTGGAGTTGGACCTGCCGCGGCCCCAGAGAGTGGTTCAGCTGCCAGACATCTCATGGGACCAGTACACCTCAGGACTGGGAGACTTCGAGAGGGAGTTTTGTGACAACAAACGCAAAACCAGGAGACTCAAACTCATATTCGATGAGGGTGAGTTGATCCTGCCATGTACTGATTCAGTTAGTTTATTTCCTCATTTAGAATATATGGAATTTGTTTTTGGAAATGCTTAACAGCTTTGTTGTTTCGTTAAATAGTGTTAAATCATGTATATATATATATATATATATATATAATATTGATTTATAAATACATGATTTAACACTATTTAACACTATTTAATATATATATATATATATATATATATATATAAAAATTCTCTGAATTACAATACAACTGTATTTACACCAAGGTCTTGAACTACCTTTCAACCTCGTTCACCATTCACTTTCAATGCAATGAAAATTGAACAAGCAAGATACAGTATATCAAAAATGATAGACATGACAAACAGTTTTTAATATATATATATTATCCTATAGTTAGGTTACCAGTCGGACCAAAAAGCCCTCTGGATCCCAAGGAGGAGGGTGAACCGTCAACCCTGTACTCTGCTCTGCCCTCTAGTGACGCTCTTGAGAACTACAACAACTCACAGGTACATCCCACTGTGAACCCACAGGCTGTACCCAAAGCCATGTATTCAGGGCATGACTGCAGCTTGATAACAACATGTGTTATGTAGCTAGCTAGGGCATAACTGCCTCCGTTTCTCTACTAATTGCTTTCAAAGATCTCACAAATGACCATGTTATTGCCATTTTACAGCCCCTCGTCTCTGATCACACCATCCCATTCCTCTACCCATACTAGAGGACAAGAGATGGTATCTATGGAAACAAACCACCTCTCTTCTTCTGGTGCTCTACTGCTGTGTGTGTGTGTGTGTGTGTGTGTGTGTGTGTGTGTGTGTGTGTGTGTGTAAAATAAGTCAATTTAATTGATTGTGTAGATTCTCCTGAACAAATATCATATCACGTCTGCATCCCAATGGCAGCCTATTCCCCCTACTACCTACATAGAGTCCCCGGTGGAAAGGGAGTCCACTATATATGGAATAGGGTTCCATTTGTCCCTGGTGGAAAGGAGTCCACTATATATGGAATAGGGTTCCATTTGTCCCTGGTGGAAAGGAGTCCACTATATATGGAATAGGGTTCCATTTGTCCCTGGTAGAAAGGAGTCCACTATATGGAATAGGGTTCCATTTGTCCCTGGTAGAAAGGAGTCCACTATATATGGAATAGGGTTCCATTTGTCCCTGGTGGAAAGGAGTCCACTATATATGGAATAGGGTTCCATTTGTCCCTGGTAGAAAGGAGTCCACTATATATGGAATAGGGTTCCATTTGTCCCTGGTAGAAAGGAGTCCACTATATATGGAATAGGGTTCCATTTGTCCCTGGTAGAAAGGAGTCCACTATATATGGAATAGGGTTCCATTTGTCCCTGGTAGAAAGGAGTCCACTATATATGGAATAGGGTTCCATTTGTCCCTGGTAGAAAGGAGTCCACTATATATGGAATAGGGTTCCATTTGTCCCTGGTAGAAAGGAGTCCACTATATATGGTGAAGCCCCAAAATTGCCCTCGCTAGAAGCCTGTGTTTCAGACATAAAGAAGTGGATGGCTGCAAACTTTCTACTTTTAAACTCGGACAAAACAGAGATGCTTGTTCTAGGTCCCAAGAAACAAAGAGATCTTCTGTTGAATCTGACAATTAATCTGGATGGTTGTACAGTCGTCTCAAATAAAACTGTGAAGGACCTCGGCGTTACTCTGGACCCTGATCTCTCTTTTGAAGAACATATCAAGACTGTTTCAAGGACAGCTTTCTTCCATCTACGTAACATTGCAAAAATCACAAATTTTCTGTCCAAAAATGACGCAGAAAAATTAATCCATGCTTTTGTTACTTCTAGGCTGGACTACTGCAATGCTCTACTTTCCGGCTACCCGGATAAAGCACTAAATAAACTTCAGTTAGTGCTAAATACGGCTGCTAGAATCCTGACTAGAACCAAAAAATTTGATCATATTACTCCAGTGCTAGCCTCCCTACACTGGCTTCCTGCTAAGGCAAGGGCTGATTTCAAGGTTTTACTGCTAACCTACAAAGCATTACATGGGCTTGCTCCTACCTATCTTTCCGATTTGGTCCTGCCGTACATACCTACACGTACGCTACGGTCACAAGACGCAGGCCTCCTAATTGTTCCTAGAATTTCTAAGCAAACAGCTGGAGGCAGGGCTTTCTCCTATAGAGCTCCATTCTTATGGAATGGTCTGCCTACCAATGTGAGAGACGCAGACTCAGTCTCAACCTTTAAGTCTTTACTGAAGACTTATCTCTTCAGTAGGTCCTATGATTAAGTATAGTCTGGCCCAGGAGTGTGAAGGTGAACGGAAAGGCTGGAGCAACGAACCGCCCTTGCTGTCTCTGCCTTGCCGGTTCCCCTCTTTCCACTGGGATTCTCTGCCTCTAACCCTTTTACAGGGGCTGAGTCACTGGCTTACTGGTGTTCTTCCATGCCGTCCATGGGAGGGTGCGTCACTTGAGTGGGTTGAGTCACTGATGTGGTCTTCCTGTCTGGGTTGGCGCCCCCCTTGGGTTGTGCCATGGCGGAGATCGTTGTGGGCTATACTCGGCCTTGTCTTAGGGACGGTAAGTTGGTGGTTGGAGACATCCCTCTAGTGGTGTGGGGGCTGTGCTTTGGCAAAGTGGGTGGGGTTATATCCTGCCTGTTTGGCCCTGTCCGGGGTATCATCGGATGGGGCCACAGTGTCTTCTGATCCCTCCTGTCTCAGCCTCCAGTATTTATGCTGCAGTAGTTTATGTGTCGGGGGCTAGGGTCAGTCTGTTACATCTGGAGTATTTCTCTTGTCTTATCCGGTGTCCTGTGTGTATTTAAATATGCTCTCTCTAATTCTCTCTTTCTCTCTTTCTGTCTTTCTCTCGGAGGACCTGAGCCCTAGGACCATGCCTCAGGACTACCTGGTATGATGACTCCTTGCTGTCCCCAGTCCACCTGGCCGTGCTGCTGCTCCAGTTTCAACTGTTCTGCCTGCGGCTATGGAACCCTGACCTGTTCACCGGACGTGCCTGTTGCACCCTCGACAACTACTATGATTATTATTATTTGACCATGCTGGTCATTTCTGAACATTTTAACATTTTAACATCTTGACCATGTTCTGTTATAATATCCACCCTGCACAGCCAGAAGAGGACTGGCCACCCCTCATAGCCTGGTTCCTCTCTAGGTTTCTTCCTAGGTTTTTGGCCTTTCTAGGGAGTTTTTCCTAGGGAGTTTTTCCTAGCCACCGTGCTTCTTTCACATGCTTTGCTTGCTGTTTGGGGTTTTAGGCTGGGTTTCTGTACAGCACTTTGAGAATATCAGCTGATGTACGAAGGGCTATATAAAAATAAATTTGATTGATTGATATATGGAATAGGGTTCCATTTGGGATGCGTCTTTAATTTATTCATCGTTTTGTATTCTTCTCTCCTTTTTTATTTTGTAAACACATCCACACTCATCTTCATTACTCTCTCTCTCTCTCTCTCTCTCTCTCTCTCTCTCTCTCTCTCTCTCTCTCTCTCCCTCTCTCTCGTTGCCCTTTTCTTGTGGCAACAGGTCACAAATCTTGCTGCTGTGATGGAACACTGTGGTATTTCACCCAGTAGATATGGGAGTTTATCAAAATTGGGTTTGTTGTTGAATTCGTTGTGGATCTGTGTAATCTGAGGGAAATATGTGTCTCTAATATGGTCATACATTTGGCAGGAGGTTAGGAAGTGCAGCTCAGTTTCCACCTCATTGTGTGGGCAGTGTGCACATAGCCTGTCTTCTCTTGAGAGCCGGGTCTGGCTACGGCGGCCTTTCTCAATAGCAGGCTATGCTCACTGAGTCTGTACATAGTCAAAGCTTTCTTTAAGTTTGGGTCAGTCACAGTGGTCAGGTATTCTGCCACTGTGTACTCTCTGTTTAGGGCCAAATAGCATTCTAGTTTCCAATGTGTCAAGTAATTATCTTTTCGTTTTCTCATGATTTGGTTGGGTCTAATTGTGTTGCTGTCCTGGGGCTCTGTGGGGTCTGTTTGTGTTTGTGAGCAGAGCCCCAGGACCAGCTTGCTTAGGGGACTCTTCTCCAGGTTCAAGCAATAATAACTTCT